>NW_007258113.1:57308-73207 GCF_000164805.1 Carlito syrichta | reverse complement strand
GTCGCCTGAGCCCAGCAGGTCGAGGCTGCGGGGGCCGGGAGCGGCCACTGCACTCCAGTCTGGGCGACAGAGTGAGACTCCAACTCAAAAAAAAAAAAAAAAAAAGAAAGAAAGAAAGAAAAGAAAATAGGGGAAATATTTCAAGACATTGGATTGAGCAAGAATTTTTTTTTTGATTCGGAGTCTCTGTCACCCAGGCTGGAGTGCAGTGGCACACTCATGGCCACCCCAGCATCCACCTGCTGGAATCCGGTGATGCTTCCACCTCAGCCTTCCAAGTACCTGGTCTCCACCCCGAGGTCTTAGGCAATCCACTCGCCTCGGCCTCCAAAAGTGCTGGGATTACAGGCTGAGCCACTGAGCCCAGCCAGAATTTTTTTTAAAAAATAAGACCTCAAAAGCACAAGAAACAAAAGTAAAAATAGACACTAAACACTATGATTACATCAAACTAAAAAGCTTCCGCACAGCAAAGGAAACAATCAGCAGAATAAAGAGACAACTTATAGAATGAGAGAAAATATTTGCGAACTATACATCTGACAAAGGGCTAATATTCGGTATTAACAGTATTGGTAGTCCGCGCCTGTAGTTCCAGCTACCTGGAAGGCTGAGGCGGAAGAATCTCCTGAGCCTAGCAGGTCGAAGCTGTGGTGGCCATGAGCAGTCCACTGCACTCCAGCCTAGGCAACAGAGGAAGGAAGGAAGGAAGGAAGGAAGGAAGGAAGGAAGGAAGGAAGGAAGGAAGGAAGGAAGGAAATGTGGTATATATACACAATGGAATTCAGATCAGCTATAAAAAAGAATTAAATCCTGTTATTTGTGACAACATGGACAAACCTAGAGGACATTATGTTCAGTGAAATAAGCCAGACACAGAAAGACAAATACTGCCTGTCTTCACTCATATGCAAAACCTAAAAAAGTTGATCTCATAGAAGCAATGGATAAAACACTAACAACCAGAGACTGGGGAGGGTAGGGAAAAAAAGAAGGTGGAGAGAGGATGGTTGACAGGTACAATGTTACAATTAGAAAGGAAGAATAAGTTCCAATGTTCTGTTGCACAGTAGGATGACTATAGTCAATAATAAGGTATTATATACCTCAAAATAAATAGAAGATAGGATTTTGTATGTTTCCCGCTACAAAGAAATAATAAATACTTTAGGTGATGGATATGCTAATTACCCTGCTTTGACCATTATACGATGTATACACATATAAAAACATCACAGTGTACTCCGTAAATATGCATAATTTTGTGTCAATTAAAAATAAAAATAAAGGCGGGCTCGGTGGCTCAGCCTGTAATCCCGCGCCTTTGGGAGGCTGAGGTGAGTGGATTGTCTGAGCCCGCGGGTTCGAGACCCGCCTGGGCAGCCAGACCTCATCTCTACAATAAATCAAAAGATCAGCCGGGCGTGGTAGCGCGCGCCTGTAATTCCGGCTACTCGGAAGGCTGAGGCGGAAGGATCGCTGGAGCCCAGCGGGTCGAGGCTGCGGTGGCCGGGAGCAGCCACTGCACTCCATTCTGGGCGATGGAGTGAAACTCCAACTCAAAAATAAAAAATAAAAATAAAAATAAAACACTCTTTCCAGTTAAAAAAAAAATCAAAAGTAAGTTAAAAATTACTTTGAACTGAGGGAAAATAAAAGCTCAACATATTTGTTTGTGGGATACTACTAAAGCAGATATTTGTAGGCAATGTATAGTGTTAAACACCTATATTGGGAAAGAAAAATGTTATCTAAGCAACGGCCTCTACTTCCACCATATGATACTATAGAAAGAATGGATTAGATGTAAAGTAAACAGGAAAAAAAAATATGGAAATTAGTGAAACACAAAACAGCAAAATGATAGAGAAAATAAAATAAAATGCTGGATTTTTAGAAGATCAATAAAGTTGATAAACCTCTAAGCAGACTAATCAAAAAAAAAAGAGAAGACACAAATTACCAAATTTAGAATGAAAGAGGGGGTATCACCACAGAATCTAAAGACATTAAAATGTTAATGGGGTAATATTATGAATAACTTTATGATAATACATTTATGAATAACTTTATGACAATACATTTGATAACAGATTAAATGGAAAAATTCCTTGCAAAATAACTTACTCAAAAAAAGAGATTAACTGACTAGCTCTATAACTATTAAAGAAACTGAATTTATAGTTTTATAACTTATCATAAATAAAACTCCCGACCCAAATAACTTCCCCGGCAAAATCTACAAATTATTTAAGGACAAAATAATACCAATCCGACACAAATACTTTCAGAACATTTAACAGATGGGATATGATATCAACTTATTATATCAGGCCAAAATTTTCATTAAAAAAAAACAAAGACATTACAAGAAAAAATAGACCAGTAACTTTTGTAAATATAGATGCAAAAAAAATCAAAAAATAAAATCTAAGCCAAAATGTAGCAAACTGAATGAACAATATACTAAAAGGTTAATACATCAAGACCCAGTGGGGTTTAACATTTTTTAAAAAATTATCAGCATTATTTACCATATAAACAGCTCAATTAATGCAGAAAAGACTTTTGAAAAAAATCAATCATTGATTTTTGATAAATACTATCTCTAAACTGAGAATAGAAAAAAACTTTCTCAATTAGAAAAAAAAGATCTGTAAAACACTTACAGTTAACAATAAACTAGCCAGGCTCGGTGGCTCAGTTTGTAATCCAGCACCTTTGTGAGGCTGAGGTGAGTGGATTGCCTGAACCCGCGGGTTCGAGACCTACCTGGGCAGTGACACCTCATCTCTACAATAAATCAAAACATCAGCCTGGCGTGTTAGCGCATGCCTGTAATTCCGGCTACATGGAAGGCTGAGGTGGAACGATCGCCAGAGCCCAGCAGGTCGAGGTTGCGGTGGCCGAAGTGGCCACTGCACTCCAGTCTGGGCGACAGAGTGAGACTTCAACTCAAAAAAAAATAAAAATTAAAAATAAACTTAACAGTGGAGGAGCAAATACTATCTCTCTAAGGTCAGGAACAAGACAAAGATGTCCACTCTCACTAATTCATTTAACATTTTACTAAAGTTTACAGAGTAAAAGGGCAAAGAGGAAAAAAATAAAAGGAGGGGAAAGGAGGTGGGGAGAGAGAAGGGAGAGGGAGGAGAGGGAAGGAAAAGAAGAAGGGATAAAGGAAAGAAAGAAAGAAGGTAAAGAAAGAAGGAAGAAAAAATGGCATACAGATTGAAAAGTAGTAAAGCTGTAAAATTGTCTTTATTTGTAGATGATATGATTATTTATGCAGAAAAATCCAGAGAATCTACAAAAAAGCTACAAGAACAAGTAAGTGAGTTTAACAAAGTTTCAGGATTAAAAAATCAATATACAAAAATCAATTGTATATTATATCCTAGCAATAAATAATTATAAATTCAATTGAAAATAAATACATATTACCATAGGATCAAACATATGAAATACTTGGAGATAAATCTCACAAAGATGTAAAAAACTTGTACACTAAAAACTATATTGCAAAAAAAATTAAAATAAGACAAATAAATGAAGAGGTATATCAGTTTCATGAATTGGAAGACACAATATTTTTATGATGTCAGTTTTCCTCAAAAACTTACCATGAATTTTTGTAAAACCTGACATGCTAATTTTCAAATTCATATGAAAATGCAAAGGCTATAGAATAGTGAAAACAATTTGAAAAAAGAAGAAGAAAGTTGAGAGAATAAGATTACCAGAATTCAAGACTTATTAAAAAGTTACACTAATCAAGATAGTATGGTACTAATGCAAAGATACAGAAAAAGATTTATCGCACAGAATATAAAATCCAAAGATAAATCCACACATAAGGACAAATGGCATTTGACAAAGGTGTAAAGACAAGTCAGTGGAAGAAGACAGTAGTTTCAACAAATGTTGCTAAGCTCAATTGGATATCCATATGCAAAAAAGATTAACTTGTTTCCATACTCACACCATATATAAAAATTAATCTGTAATGCACCATACACTTAAATCTAAAACCTAAAATAAAACAGGAAAAATATTTGTGGCCTTGATTAGGCAAAGATTTCTTAAGTAAGACATCAATAGCACATTCTATAAAAGAAAATTATTTAAAAATTGGACTTCATCAAAATTATAAACCTCTGCCTTTTTTTTTTTTAATAGACATCTATTCTTTGAAAGACATTGTTAGGAGAATAAAAAGACAAACCAAAAAGGATATGACATTTCAGAAAGGGACAAAACCAGAAATGAGTATGTAGTATCTTAGGGACAGTATGCAGCATAGCCTGATTAGAGCAAAGAAGGCATATTGGGGAGAAAGCTTGCATAGGTAGGATGGAACTGGGTTATGGAAAGTCTTCTAATCAGAAAGAGGAGATTAGATTAGGCAAATTTCTCAAAGAGAATCTGGCATCATTATGCTCAATGGGGTTAAGCAGAGGAAACGTGGAATGGAGGAAATTAAGTGTTGTAGACTGAGATAGTGGCATTGGAAATGTTTAAGACACCAATTGAAGAAATATTGTATCGGAAGATTCAACAGGACTTGGAGACAGCTTAGATGCTTATTTCTTTCATATTGTCAGTTCTATCCCTTATTTCCTTGACACTGATCTAGTGTTCCTTTAACATTATGTCTCCTTTCACATCTATATTTCAGAATAATCGCATAATTACATTTATGTAATCTAAGCATAATTACATGTATGTAATCTACTCGTTTTTCAATCATAATATATCATCTAGTTTTTCCTGATTAATTTATTCAGTATTAAGAATTCTGAGTTCAGTTTCATTTATGTCCTTTGTATAATTGTGTTGCATTATAACTTCACTTTATAACCTGATACACAATTTATACTTGTTTTCATTTTACACAAGATTAATTTTAAATGGGTATATCCATCTGTGTTTTTTAAAACTTGTTTACTGTTTTAAGCTTAATTCTCTGTGATTTCATATCATGTCTTAATAATTTAACATTTATTCTAGTTATTTCTTCATACTGTTCTTGCACATTCTGAACTGAATATCATCATTAATTGCATTCCATATGGTCTTCTGAACTCTTCTTTTGCTAAATAAATAGATTTCTGGCACGAAAAGCTTCTTTTTTTGTGGAATTGCTTAGAGGGTATTTATGCTTTTATAGAGAGGAAAAAGAGACAGCTGGCAGAGCCTTTCTCTCTTGCTCTGACCCTAACTTTCTTTATTCCCACTGCATATTTCCCAGAACAGGCTAAACCACATGATTTATTAACCCTCAACAGGCTAAGCAAAATCTTCAGTAAATATATTCTCTTGCAAGCTGAGTAAAAAGCGCATCCTTTAAAGAAGCATTTTCATAATTAATTTGTTTACAAATATCTGAAATAAGTTTTTATGATATTGCATCACGCCATCCCATTACTATCTTTCTGCCAACACATCAACTACTTTGACCACTGGGTCAAAAGAAGCCTTGAATCAAAACCATACAAAACAAGGAGAACAACAAAAATCTTCCTCAGTAGTCTCAAACCCATCCCCTTGCTGCCATTTTCCATGCTACTACCTTTGTTGAGATTCCAGTTATTTCTTTTCTGGACGATTACAACAGCTTTTAACCAGTCTCCCTGCTCTTGCCTCTTGTCCTTTCGATTCTTCAAGCGGATGCTACTACTAGTGACTTACCAAAATAGTCACTTACCAGCATTCCTATTGCCTACAGAAGAAAGTTCGGCAGCTTTAACATGGGACATGGGGCCTTCGTGATTCGGCTCCTGCCTCTCTCACCACTCACTTGCTTTGTACTTTATGCTTTAGTCCAATCTTACTGATTTACTTATATTTTCCCGTACATACCATACCATTTCCTCTTAACTGAAATGACCTCCCCAAATTCTTCCTCTAGGTAACTCATCTTTCAGGATTCAGTTCAGGCATCACTTCTCCAAAAAGCCTTTCTTCGACTTCTCATCAATTGACTTCCCTCTAGTTCACTGTGTTTTCAAAACATCCTGTGCTTATCTCCACCAGATTATTTACAGAATTATCACCACATTTTTATTTGTCCTGTTTTCTCTCACTTGGACATGAACGCCTAAAAGCCATGGATTGTGTCATATTCATATTTCTGTTCTGGAATATACTAGATACTCAAAAAGATTTGTTCCATGAGTAGAGAAATGCAAAGATGACTACCATATAAGCCTCAGAACTGCCACTTTATATTTGACTCCTAAGTACCACTTTTGAGTCCTTTTTGTGCCACACATACATGTGTATGAGAATTGAAATAATTTAATCCTAACATATGCAATAGTGTGATTCTTTTTTCTTTTCTTTTCTTTTTTTTTTGAGTCTGAGTCTCACTCTGTCACCCAGGCTGAAGTGCAGTGGCACACTCACGGCCACCACAGCCTCGACCTACTGAGTTCAGGTGATCCTTTTGCCTCAGCTGTCCAATTAACTGGAACTACGGGCACATGCTACCACACCCGGCTAATTTTTTGATTTATTTAGAGAGAAGGTCTTACCAAGTAGCACAGGCTAGTCTTGAACCCCTGGGCTCACACAATCCTCTTACCTCAGCATCCTAAAGTGCTGGGATTATAGGCTTGAGCCACCACACCCAACCTTGATTCTTTTTTCTTAAAATGACATTTTCAACTCTCCCTCTCCACATCACAGTTGGGATCATCTCTCTATCCTTGTGCTCAACACAAGGCTGCTGTGTTTCAAGGTTTTGTTATTTGCAATCTTTGGTTTTCACTTTATGTGACTGCACTCCTGATTCCTGGGAGACTCATACTCCAGCTCTGTGAGCAAATGAATTCCACTCCTCACTTCCCTAAGGCCAAATCCAAGAAAGGTTTTCTGGCTCATAAATTTTTCTTGCTGTTTGGAGTAGAGGGCACAGAGCCTGGGTGTCATAACAGAAAGTGCTAATCTGTACACCGGGTGTACTGAGGCATGTAAAGCCAATTCATAACATTCTATGACACTTTTATGAGCCTAAAAGCATCTTGCCAGACCTATTCAAATTGTATGCATGTGGGAGAATTGTGCTCATAGCTATTTTTAGAGTTTTAGATCATCTTCCACAAGTATGCCAAGGTACCCTCAGTAATCTGTTTGAGATCAAAAATGTTTCTAAAGAAGTGTGCCAAGGTTCCAACTCCTTCTGAAGTGGCAGGGCTTGGAGTGGGGAGGACTGATTAGAGAATACTGATTCTTATTGTGGGTTAAGAGGATGAACAGCAGGTCTACCAGCTTTCTAATAAGAGGCAAAGCACATTGTTAATCTGCTGATTTCAGAGAGCAGATAAACTGATGACAGTGAGCAGTAGCTCTTGCAAATGGCTGGCAGTGGGCAATCTCATAAACTGTGGGGAAGGCGGACAGGAGTTATTGAGAAGTCCGTTTGCCCCCTTTGGTAGGAATACTACATATTGCTACCTCTCTTTAGGATAAGCTGTCATCTACTGTCATCTCACCCCATTCACTTGCTTGCTTATTTATCTGTGAATTTTGGGTCCTCTAGTCTCTGTAATTCATTCCTGCCTTAACAGGTTTTAGTTAACAACATAATTACAGCATCAATAATGCGCTACATTTACTAAAAATTGTTAAGACAGTTGTGACCAGTTTCAGTAGAACACAAATCAGGTTAAAGGCAATCATATCTTAGCTCCACTTCTTTTTTTAATTTTAGAGTTGTGGGGTACTTGTAAGGATTTACTACATAAGTATATAGTGTGCAGGTTAGGTTTGGGCTTCTAGCAAGCCCTCTATTTATTGGGGGAATTTAAAACTATTTTTGCCTAGGCAGTGTTTTGTGACAAGTAGTCTATGGACTATTTGCATCAAAATGATCTGGGGTGCTTGTTAAAATTTCAGATTTATAGGATCCACACCAGACCTATTGAATCAGACTCTCAGGGAATGGGACAAGAAAATCTACATTTTTCACCTGTTTCTTAGGTAATTCTGTTGCACATTAAAGCTTGAGAACTAATGGCTTCGGAAGTATAAAATAATGCCCTCAAATGCCCTGGCTATATCTAATTGTTTGTTTCAAAGTCTTCCTCATATTTGAACACTTGCCTCCTATAATTTTCATCCACTCTTCTGCCTTCTTTCATTCAAGTTCTGTCTTTTTGTGCAACATAATTTTATTTCCTCAAATATGAGGAAGACTTTAAAAAAAACAATTAGATATAGTCATTAACAGGATTAATTGTTTTACAAAATAATACCCCTGAAAGTATTAATATGGAGAGGATAGAGAGCTCTGTTTAAAGCAGGGGTGTCTGACCTTTGGAATTCTGGGAGTTGCATTGAGTAACCATTTTGCTTCCCTGGGCCATATCAAGTAAAGAGGAATTGTCTTGGGTTGCACATAAATTATATAATATAGTTAGCATATATACATAATAAAACTTATTTTTTAAAAATATTTTTACTACAAAGTTCACAAAAAGGGAGAAAACTACTGAAAAATTTTACCTTGTTTTTATAAAACTAATTTATCAATGTCTGGTTCGATGGAAGTGGTAGCAATTCTTAGTGAGTTCTCAGCCTGCTTGTCAGAAATGGTTGTTCAAATTTTGCTCTTCGTGTGCTTCATAACTGAAAACAGCTGCTCATAAATGTATATGCTGCCAAGAAGCGATGTCATGAATAAGGAGTGATTTTGAACTTCAAAAATGGAACTATGCATGGGTCGTGAAGAAAATAAATGCCAAAAATCACATGATGTTTAAAGATTCTGTGGGGCCACATTACTAGGTGTCCTGGGCCGCATGTGGCCCAGGGGTCATAGGTTAGACATGCCTAGTTTAAAGGATGATGCAGAAGGAATTCTAACATTGGGTGGGAGGCTGAACAAAGTGATTTATTTCTCCAGTCCCTTCTAGCACATGCATTTGATGAGTTTGTACCAAAAGTTTCACATTAGTAAGATTACACCATGACCTCCAAAATTGACAATCGTAGTTTCTTTGATCTTTTCTTTGTTTAGCAGACATTTATAAGCAACTACTTTGTGCTGAACGCTGTGCTAAGTTGAAGAGGTACAATAGTCATCAAGCAACAGAGTTTCTGCCTCAAGGGAGTTATAGCATAGTGAGGGGGGAAAGGTAAAAATGCAATTATAGAATGCTAGGTACTATGGTGGAGGAAATATAAAGTGCTAAGGGAACATAGAGAAAGGGTACTTACTGGACTTGAGAGTCAGGAAAAGCTTTCTGAAGGGGTGATAGCTAAATTGAGAACTAAGAGATTAACAGGAGTTAGCAAGACAAAGAGAGGGAGAAGCTTATGCAAAGGCTGGAAGTCAAGGGACAGCATGCCCATTTGAGCAAATAAAACTGGTTTTAATGGCTTAGAACAGAAGTGCCTGAAGACACAAAATGAGACCAAAATAGTCAACAGGGTCAATATCTCTCTGGACCTTGGATTTTATGCCAAGGGTAATATGGAGCTATTGAAGGGTTTTAAGAAGGGAAATAACATGATATAAATTTTCAGCATTTAAAAACCATTCTTCAGTGAGAAGGCAGTATTGAAGAAGAGGCAAGACTAGAGGACCAGGGACAGAAACAAAAGGCCTTTTTTGGTCGTTCTGAAGAAAGACAATATTGCTATCATAACATAAGTGAGAAGGTATTGGAGATGGAGATAAGTAAATTATTTGAGAAAGACTTAGAAACTGTCATTGATAAGACTTAGTGATAGATTGGATGTAAGTGTTAAAGAGAGACAGGAGTCAAGAATGACTCTCAGGTTTATGGCTTGAGCAACTGGCTGGATGGTGACACTACTTAGAGAGAGAATAAGGAGTAGGAGGCTTTATACAGGGAAGATGGTCATAATGAGTTCAATTTTGAGCATGGAGAATTTGAGCAGCCTGTAAGGCATCCAGATGCTTCCTAGGCAATAGGAAGTTGAGTATGTGAAGCAAGAAGGAGATATGAGCTAGAGATGTGGGTTTGAGACCGCATGACTGGATAGGTTCACTCAAGGACAGTATGTCAACTGAGAAGGGGATCTAGGACAAATCTCTTTGAAAACTAACAATTAAGCCACCAGATGAGAAAAAAGAGAATGCTAAGAATGTCCAGATTTTTTATTTATTTGTATAGTATTCTCTTTTTTGTGTGAGTCACTGAACTCTAATAATGATATGGTATACATTAAAATACACTCATTGTTCCATTTGACTATTTGCTTTTCTGATAATTTCCTTGACGGTCATTACAGTCTCTTGCTTTGACTTCCAGTAGCAATGTTCCGGAATCTTATGTGCTTATCTAGTGTCTGAGTATAACGCCTGGAACTAGTGAGTGGTCCACAAATAATGGCTGTCTTTATTAGCATGATGTCTTGTTGCTTTTGATTCTGGGAGTATCACCTTATCTCCCAACTCTAATGTAGTTTTCAGAAAAGCCAAGGACCCTGGCTTTTCTCCTCCTTTGCATAATGAAATTGCCAGTTGCCTCAATGCTCCTTAATGATTTAAACATTCTTTGTATTTCTAACTCTGTGATGCTGATTTCATTCAAACAAAGATGAATAAAAAGCCGGCTCGGTGGCTCCGCCTGTAATCCCGCGCCTTTGGGAGGCTGAGGTGAGTGGATTGCCTGAGCACGCGGGTTCGAGACCCACCTGGGCAGCCAGACCTCATCTCTACAATAAGTCAAAAAATCAGCCGGGCGTGGTAGCACATGCCTGTAATTCCGGCTACTTGGAAGGCTGAGGAGGAAGGATCGCCGGAGCCCAGCAGGTCGAGGCTTTGGTGGCCGGGAGCGGTCACTGCACTCCAGTCTGGGAGACAGAGTGAGACTCCAACTCAAAAAAAAAAAAAAAAAAGATGAATAAAAATGTCATTTAAAAAAAATCTAAAATTAGATGGAAATTAAATGCTGAAAGTGTATATATAAATCAGGATATTAGGAAATACACTGTTTATAACATTTATATAATAGTCTTTGAAATTGGAGTTGTAAGATGTAGATAAAAATAAAAGGAAGATGAATCAAAAACAAGAACATTTTAAGTGTTCTCACCACAAAAAAAGATAAGTATGTGAGGTAGTAGATACATTAATTAGCTTGATTTACCCATTCCACAATGTATACATATATCGAAATATCATGTTATATGCCATAAATATATACAATTTTTATTTGTCAATTATATATTTTTTAATTCAACAATTTAAAAAAACAAGACTACAGAATTGAGTAAAAGAAAATCCTGTTAACTAATATTAAAACTGATTAAGTACAAGCTTGGTTTTAGTTTATTTTACATATCAAATATACTCAAATCCTTAGAGGGTAAAAGCAGAAGATTTGGAAATTACAATGATGTGAAATGAACTAGGGAAAGATGGATTTGGTGAATTGCTTTGTTAGCCCTGAGGCAGGGAATGAGTCTGTTTACCAGCTGTCTGCCTATTTTCCTAATGTATCTGTTGGGCATTTGCTGTAGAGATGAAAACAAATAATAGTCTTGCCAGTATAGGTGAAATTCAGAACAAGTGGCCTAAGTAAAAGTAATTAATATGGTAAGACAATGGATAATGTTATATAACGCTTTGCTGAATTATGCATATTTAATGCTTTAATCTCTAAAAAGAAATACAGCAGTTCACAGAAAAAGGATTTAAATTTGTGTAGGCCTAATACTGATAAAATTTTTAATTTATCCAAAGGTAAAAGTAATTTAAGTGACAAGAATAAGGAAAAAACATAAACTTTTGACAGTATCTCGGTTAGCTCAACATCATAGGTTAGCTTTAAAACACTATTACAGATGTAATATAATAATTGAATACAAATTTAATTAAATATTTGAGAAATGTTTGATAATATATGAAAACACCTAATTATTATATAATAAGAAAAGAGCTAACTCTATTTTTGCTCCTTGCTTAGAACTGAATTCGTTCCGTAACCTTTGGTCAAAAGAGATTTTGAAAGACAAAATACATAGAATGGTAAAAATAATAGCATAATTATATTGCCCTAATACAGCCAACTTTTCATAGAGAATAGGTTTCGTAAATGTATCAACTGGATTACATAATGAAGCCCTATCAAAGAGGATCCACCCAAGAACATAAATAGATTTTAAATTCATTGTTTTAGAGTATGTATACCAATAACCACAAAATACAAGAAGAAAGCATGCAGGATTATACTTACCAAATGAAAGGGTGTAAGCAGAAAGAAGTCTTTCTCTCCAAGATTTAAGAAGACTCCAAGGAGGAGACAAACTAAGTAAATCTCTCCTTTCCTTATCTGCCAGTACAATCCTGAATATAGGCCTTATTGTCAGAACTAACTAACATTTAGGAAATTATTGTGTGTCTGTACTGTAAGGTCTTTAACAAAAATGAAATATGGACTGAGGCAGAGTACAGAAGAGAATAAAACAAAAATGTGCAGCTGAAATGCTGCCAGAAAAATCTCTGATAAATTAAGGCTAAATCCCATTTATTTGTAACAGAACCAATTCTGGACATCTGCAGATACCTGAAATATATTAAAAGAACCGTGTTTTTCCATCCATCTGATTTAGCAGCGGAGTGCCTCTTAGTGTCCATGGTAACTCCCATAGAGTGGTTTGGAGATTCATCATTAAAAGGCATGCACATTAAAATATAATTGTCAGTCAGCCACAGTACTTAGGTAATGTTCAGTTTCTAAACTTCAAAACAAGTTAAAATCATTCTAAACCTTTAGAAACATATTGTTAGAGGGATCTACATATATAAACTAGCCAAATCTTGTTTTAATCCATGGCAATATAAATTTTCAAGTATTGCACAGTACAGCTAGTGGTTAGGATAGAAAAAGTAAAAACATAAAAGCATTTGAAAATCTAAAATGGTCTCACAAAATAATTGTATATTTAATGGTGTAATCACAAAAAAGTAAATAAAGGAAAATGGGAAAGAATTTCTATTGATGTCCTTAAATGGCCATTTTGGTTTTTTGTTGTTTATTTTAAAGAAATGTAACATGGTTGTAGTTTTAACTTCAAAACTTCTTAAGTTTATGGTTATCCTTTTAGCAGGAAGAAGATAACTAAATTAAGGTAAGAAGATTTAATTCAATGGGTTGGCACTAAAGAAATCTGTCTTGGTTCCTGCTTATAATCCCTCCTTGGCAGGTTTCATATTACAATGTATGAAATTGGTTAAATGCATGAAAATACCTAATTGGTCACTTGAAAGCAACTGACCATTACTTGGCCTTTAATCAGTGAGTGAAGCCAGTGAGACGTGACTAATCCCAGAGGAACAGCTTTTGAATATACCTTAGTGTGGGTGAGACCTGGCAGAAACTCAGGATGCATTTAACTAAAATTAAGAATATGAAAGTCTTAACCCTTTAGTGGTTTAAAATGTATCATATATCATTTAGAAGAATAAATGTCTCCATGTGAATTTTATCAGTTAACAGAACTACAAGCTCAAAATACATTACACTCTCAAAATTTTTAGATAAGGTCAAAAATTATACAATATGAACTGGAAATTTAAATGAATCAAAACCAAGTGGATAAAATTAACCACCTGGGAAAATATGCTCAGGAAAATAGCCCATGTAAGAGAAGATCCCTGAGCATGTTGTCAATTTGACTAGGGGTTTTCTAAGTCAAAGTCACCTCCTTTAAAAGAAGACATAAATTTTAAATATAACAATGACCTATAATCAGTCTATCATAAGGAAGAATTAAAATGGAAAACAAGTTTTGATGACTAACAGAGCGATTAAAATAAGGAACCCAGAGTATAGCAATTTGTCCATTTCTCCAATGCCCTACAGGAAAGAAGATTTCATTCTTCATAACTCTATCCTTACAGAGGCAATGGATGAATCTGATGATTACAGTTGGATTATACTAGCCCATTAAGATAATTTAGTTCTTTATTTTTTTAATGAGTCAGGGTCTCACTCTGTCGCCCAGACTGGAGTTCAGTGGCACCATCATGACTTATCATAGTCTCAAACTCTTGGGTTCAAACAATCCTTCCGTCTCAGCCTCTCGAGTAGCTGGGACTACAGGCATTTGCCACCACACCCAGCTAATTTTTAAATTAAAGTCTCATTCTGTTGTCCAGGGTGGTCTCAAACTACTGGGATCAAGCAATTTCAACCCCATTCACCTCACCTTGACCTCCTAAAGTGTTAGAATTATGGGTGTTAGCCACTATGCCCGGCTGACTATTTAGTTCCTCATGCTATCTGTATACTAAAGTAAACTTTTATCTGGCAGTAATGTTTTTCATTGTGAACATTGCCTCCCAGATCTCTGATCAGTAGATTCCGTATTGTATGACTCCCTCCCCACTACACATAGACACTGTAAGATACAGCCTAAGCAACCAGCTAGGCTCTTTCTATACTATCCTCTGTAAAATATGGATATACTTGAACTGCAGCTCTGCCACTGAGAATAGAGTTCTATAATTCCATTCAAAAAAGTTTCTGATTTACAAAAAGCATTGAAGAAATTAAAAGGACCTTAAGTTTCATGTAAAATCAGGCAGGTTAGCCTTTAGAAAACTCAGCAACATATAAACAATGACACCAAAAATTAGAGAGTGGGCAAATTATTTATTTTTAAAAGTCTCTTCTAATGGTTTCACAGTGTGTTTCTCTTAATAAGAAATTAGTCTGGTGAACGTGGTGGTTCACACCTGAAATTTCAGCACTTTGGGAGGCTGAGGTGAGAGGATTGCCTGAGCACAGGGGTTCAAGACCAGTCTGGGCAACTTGGTGAGACCTCATCTGTACAACAAATCAAAAAATTAGTCAGACGTGGTGATATGCACCTGTAGTTCCAACTACTTGGAATGCTGGGGCAGAAGGATCACCTGAGCCCAGCAGGTCGAGGCTGCGGTGGCCATGAGCATGCCACTGCACTCCAGCCTGGGTAGCAGAGTGCGACTCCAACTCAAGAAAAGAAAAAGAAAAAGAAATTACTCTGATAGAGTTCAAATGTAAATCAGTTACAATTTTCTAGAGATGTTTCTAATACGTACTGTACACAGTGAGGAATAACTTGAAAATATGTAGAATATTTGACAATTTTGATATCTCTATTTTTCTCAAATTCTATATCTATTTGTGCTCCTTCAAAATATATTCCAAACATAACTGTTTTGCACTGTCCTGTTCCAGAATCCCGTCATCTCTCACCTGGACTATTACAGTAGCACATAACTGGTCTATTTCCTGCTTCCACGCTTGCCCCCTGCAGTCTGTTCTCATGATAGCAGCCAGAATGACTAAAACAGAAGTCAAGGGAAGGCACGGTGGCTCATGTTTATAATCCCAGCACTTTGGGATGCCCAGACAGGAGGATTGCTTAAACCCAGGAGTTTGAGAACAGCCAAAGGAACATAGTGAGACCTTGTCTCTACAAAAAAAAAATCATCATCATCATCATCATCATAACCCGGGTGTGGTGGTGTGCACCTGTAGTACCCGCTACTCAGGAGGCTGAGTTAGAAGGATTGTCTAAGCCCAGGAAGTCAAGGCTGCAGTGAACCATGTTCATGCCACTGCACTCTAGCCTAGATAGCAGAGTGAGATCTTGACTCAAAAACTGGAATTAAAAAAAAAATCAGAAGAAATATCATGTCACTCCTCTGTTCAAAACCCTGCAATGGCTTCCCATCCCAGTCACATACAAAGACAAAAACTTTATGATGGCCCCTTCATAGTTGTAAAAAATGTTCTTTTCCTCTCACTCTGCTGACCTCATGTCCCTCTATATCCCCCTCTCTCCCACTCTACTCACCAGCCACTCACCCAATTTCAAGGTCTTTACATGTGGTTATTACCTTTGCCTGTGATATCCCCAACCCCCCCACCCCC
>NW_007258113.1:37977-57285 GCF_000164805.1 Carlito syrichta | reverse complement strand
TTTTTTTGAGTTGGAGTCTCACTCTGTCACCCAGGCTGGAGTGCAGTGGCATGCTCCTAGCCACCGCAGCCTCGGTCTGCTGGGCTCAGGCTATCCTTCCACCTCAGCCTTACAAGTAGCTGGAACTACAGGTGCGTGCTACCACACCCGGCTACTTTTTTTTATTTACTGTAGAGACGAAGTTTCGCCAAGTGGCCAGGCTGGCCTCGAACCCCTGAACTCAAGCAATCCTCTTGCCTCCGCCTCCCAGAGTGCCGGGGTTACAGGCTTGAGCTACTGCATCTGGTCTGTGATCTCTTTCATTAGATTTTTTTCATAGCTGACACCCTCAGGCCTTTGTTCAAATGTCACTTCTCATCAAGGTCTTTCCTGACCATCCTACTTAATATTACAACCTTCCCCTACACATTCCTTTTATTTATTAATTTATTTATTTTTGAGTTGGAGTCTCACTCCTTTGTCTAGGCTGGAGTGCCGTGGCACGCACGCCCACGGCCATCCCAGCATCGACCTCCTGGGCTCCGGCGATCCTTCCGCCTCGGCCTTCCGAGTAGCCAGAACTACAAACGCGTGCTACCATGTCCAGCTATTTTTTATTTTATTGTAGAGATGAGTTCTCGCCAAGTTGCCTGCGCTGGTCTCGAACCCACGGACTCAGGCAATGTACTCACCTCGGCCTCCCAGAGTGCTGGGATTACAGGCTGAGCCACAGATCCTGGCCCCTTAACACATTTCTTATCCACCTTCATTGTTTTATTTACTTATTTTGTTTATAGTCCATCTCGCCTCATTAGAATGTAAATTTCACAGGAGCAGGGATTTTTGTGTTCTTTAGTCACTGCTTTATCCAGTGCTTATCTAGCTCAATAAGTATTTGTTGAATGAATGAGTGAGGCACATGAGATGATGCTTCCAGCAGAGAGCATGCCTTCTATATGCATTAATACACCAAATAATTCACTATATGTTAATATGGAGATAACATTCTCTGGGTTCTTCTTTCCCACTAAACATTATTCTTAAACATAGTCCTGAAAAGCACCCAAAAGTTTCCAATAACAGCAGCACGGCAGCTTGATTGCTTCTAGGCATTGACCATGTGGAGCATTTATCAACCGTGTGCTGCACTGTGCTGAGTTCACATATTTGATTCTGGTGGCAATCCAAAGCATAACTCCTATCTATGTAGAACAAAGTGGTCCTGTATTTTGCCTTAATAACAAATAACAAATTAAATAAAATGTATAATTATAGCTTTACAACTGTTTCTTCAGGAAAATCGAGGCCAGTGATTTCTTTCTCATTCCTAAGTGTACACTCTCACAGAACCTGCAGGGCAATGGTAAGGGCTGATAGCCAAATTCCTGTTCACAGCTTGCAGTTCTACCTGTGACTTTTTTTTTTTTTTTTTGGTTTCTCACTTAAAAATGTGGTATTCACATAATGACTATGTATGTGTATAAAGAATAGATACTTTTCATGTGATTTTTTTTTTTTAAGCTGGCAGGGTTTCTCTCTGTCACCCAGGCTGGAGCACAGTTCATAGCTCACTGCAGCCTCGAACTCCTGGGCTCAATCAATTCTCCCACCTCAGCCGCCTGAATACTGGGACTACAGGTGCTCACCACCACACCTGGTTATTTTTTTTTCATTCTTTTTAAGATATAGAGTCTCACTATGTTGCCCAGGGTGGTCCTGAACTCCTGGCTTCAAGCGATCTTCCCATCTTGGTCTCCCAAAGCACTGGAATTACAAGCATGAGCCACTGTGTGCAATATGAACACAAAATTTTTAAATGAACACTTGTAGTAACATATATTTCAAATTGAACATATGATTCACAAAGAAGAGTCAAAGTCATGTAGAGTTAAATACACTCCCCAGTCTCCCACACAAACGTAACTAAAGTGGCTATAAGTAATCCATATGTTTTTAGAGGAAAAGAGGCAGCCTATAAGAAACCTTTCCAGGTGAAGGGAGTTAATAACGGTGTTCAAGCAACAATATACTCATTTACTAGGTAGGTAGTAAAATTACTAAAGTACGTGCACAGATAGAACACTACTCAACTCTTCAGTAGTCTGAAGTACTACACACTACAGCACAATCATTAGTCATAAAACAAAAGAAGCACAACATTTAAAAAACAAGCATTGACTCTTATCAAAACCAAATAATAAGTCCAAAGGAGTTTAGAACTAGATTCAAAAGCTAAAAATGAAGGCATTTATTTGTTATCTTTTAAAGGTGTTTCAGTTAATTTATTTTTACTTGTTTCTGTGTTCTGAAATATGAAAATCAGCAGATGCTGCATTTATTTTAAAGCATCTGTTCAGTATATAAGGCTACAATTATGGCAAACCCCTTTTGTATTAAAAATCAGAAAAAAATAGTGAATGTTACTTAACAAAAGCACTTGAACATGAGCAAATTTTCAGTAGGATGCTTAATGGAAGAAAGAAGATAATTATTATTATTATATGGCACTTTGTATAATAGTGGAGAAATCACAAAACGTTCCCTCCTATTCCTTTGCAAAAGAGTCTTAACAAATTAAGAGTTCATATATTCCTAAGAAAATCTCAGATTTGCTGAATATGCCTAAATATGCAGCTGGTAATGCTTCAACAAGCTTTTAAAAGTAAATAATTTATGAGTATCTGAATGTAGAAGTGCAACGGATAGGATTCAGTCCAGAAAATGAAATGATCACATTGATGAAGGGTGTAGCTCTCTTATCGGATGTATTTTTTACCCAATGCACATAGGTTATTTGATATCACAGTGGAAAAATTTGGTGGAATAAAGAAATATTTTTCGTATTTAAAAATGTTTCTTTGAATTTAATAGAAGTGAAATTGTTTGAATACAATGTTTGTAACATGGCTTCAGAAATAAGTACTACATTATAAAATATGAACAGAATGCTCAAATAGATTTGAACAAATAGATTTTCTGATGGAATTTAGACTGGGTTAAAAATTAATTTTTTTCAAATTTTTGTTAAGTAAAAATATTCTAAAGAATACTTTTTAATGTTGAATTAATATGTGCACCAAAATTTAAGCTTTTTTATGTTTGAACATGTGATCCATTTTTAAATTATCACACTGAACACTAATTACTCTTCAGTATTCTTAGATATAGAAGGTAAAATAATTTGTGATTCTTTGCTTGTATTGTCAACAAATAAAAAAAAAATATCTGACAACAGGTTTATTATGATGTTTCACTTTGTCTTCCAATTGGAAGACAGCAAAATACCCTGATCAATTAATTGGAAGTTGTAGTTAAGTGGATAATTGGCCTGTAAGATTTTTCATATACAGTATAAAGAAAATGAATAGATAGAAAGGAACTAGAATATTTCATACTTTGACATTTCAATCTTTCTCATTCTCCAGATTCAGCTTTGTGCGTGTTCTACACACAGCTAAGACAGCCCCAACTCTGCAGCTCTGTGTGTTGGTCCAGGTCAGGCTACATGCCAAGGGCTAAACAATTCACCAGCTGTGTATCAGAGTGTACGAGCACATGGGAATCTCCTGCAAACTGTTCCTATTCATGGCATGGGAAAGATGAGAGATCCCCCTCCTCCCCAAAAAAGGAGAGAGAGGGAACAAGCAAGAAATGAATATATTTTTCTGGGCTCAACTCTTTAGGAAGGATCTCAATTATATCTTTCTGTCTGAACTTAAATAATGGAACCCATGAAGCTGGCAACCCTAATGAGATTTTTTTTTAAAAGTCTGGGGTGGAGGGGAGGAGAGAAGGAATGGCATCTTGACCAATGTAGTGGAAAAAGAAAAGAAGCAAAAACAATAGCTGAAAACAGATGAGAACATATAAAGAATGTTACTCATGAAAAGCCTTTGATTTAACAAATATAGAAATGCATATTTTAATGTTATATTAAAAAAATGCAAGGGATAAGGAAAGGCAGATACTTGCCAAGTTTATGTTTTTGACGCTTTTATTTTCACCATCCATTTATTTGATGGTAGGTATTTCAAATTGGTAGCAAAATGCTCACCCTGAAGTGAAACTTAACTAAGTGCTCTAAATCTTAAGATGCTCTAGGTATGTTTTGACAATTAAAAATAAAAATATCACATCACCAACTTCCTCTCATAAGGTTACTGTGATAGGCGATATAATGTGACTCAGGAAACCAGTATTGCTCCAATTCCTAGCTGGGTGTAAATGGGGCACACAGTAAACTTCCCTGGAGCTAAGAGTCTTTGTCTCTAAAATAACAAGGTTGAACTGGACCACCCTCAGGAATCTTTTTCCATTGTAAAATTCTGTACCATTTTATAATTATAATTCCTATTTTTAAGTTGGGCCTACTTGATATAGAACAAAAGAGTGAACTAGAAGAAAATCAGTTAGAAAACCAAAGTCAATTTAGGACAGGAGACAAAAATTGTAGGTTTGAATTATCCAAATGTACATCAATTAAGAGATATCATTTCTTAAACTTCCCTTCACTTTGTAGTGTACAATTATATTATTTTGTAATGCAATTAAAAATATTCAGAATGTCTTCATTTAGAGAAAGATTAATTTAAAATCTTCTGCTAAAAGATCATTTATTTCAAAAGTACAAAACACATTAAAAACACTTAAAAGGCAAATATTATGTTAATTGGTGGCAACATTCAAAGCAAAATTGCTTTTTCAGGTTTCTAGCAAGACAAAAAAAGTCACACAAGCCTAGGATGTTTCATATTCTTCACTTGTGATATTTAGTTACTTTCCTGGGATACATTTTTTAGTGTCTCTGTTATTATGACATCTAAAGACACATTGATATGTTATGTAACTTGAATTCCAGAGTTTAAAACTAAATGTTCCTTTGCTATCATGAAAATAGATAATGTCAAAAGAACTACATTGAATAAACATTTTTTTCTGACAAAAAATTTAAGATAATGAAGGAACACATTTGATCAAAACAATAGTAAATTGTCTTCAAGGCTTAAATGATTTTTTTTAATAAAGAAAAGTAGCATAAATATCTCCCTAGGGAGGTGTGATTATCTGAAAATTAAACTTTAAATCTATAGTTTTCAATACAAATGGGATTAAGCAAATAAAAGATAGCATCACATCTCAAGTCTTATGTTTGCTATTCTGCACACAGGATATGATATTGTGTTAACTTTTAAAAATTATATCAGGAAAAAATGGCATTATGCATATTGGTCAAGAAAATTATATTTCAGAAATGGCACCTATCTTTGATGTGTTATACTTCAATGTTATAACTAATATACAAAGATGTCCTTTTGCAAGCTTATATTTGTATATTAATATTTATAACTTTATCTTCTTCAAAAATATTGTAATGCCTTATATATTGACTTGCAATAAGAATCTTTCTTTTTCTAAATTTGTTTCAATTTTTCAATAATGAAAAATATTCATGTGGAAAATTAGGCATATTTCATAAAAAGTCTAAGAATAAATGCAATCACTAAGTAGTAATTAGTAGGGAAAGGACATTTATTGTATTTTTAAATATGCTAATTGCAAGGGCAGAAGGGTGTGATACCTTTCATCATAAGGGACACAACCAACACCCTTATAACAAAAGACAGGTTAACAAGACAGAAGCATATAACTTTATTTAATCAATGTGAAACCAGTCCAATTGTCCCATAGAACTGATGGTTACTTTTTAAAAGAATAAATATTCAAAATTGACCCCCAGTCTTAAAACTTGAAACTTACATTTGCCTTATCTGAGTTCCTTTCTCAGGAAACCGACCATCAGCCTCCCCAGATAGTGTCAAGGAATTGACACTTACCAGATCACTACATCAGGACAATGAGATGCCAGAATCCATCATCAGCTTCCTGTTGACCAACTCCTCTTTCTTACCACTCCTTAATTTCTGTTTTCTCACTATAAGCTACATTCCTTACTGCTATATAAACCTCCAATTTTAGTTGGTTGGGGAGATGAATTTGAGACTAATCTCCCATTCTCTTGGCTGACGTCACCTGTATATAACCTTTCTTCTCTGGCAATACTCCTTGTCTCAGTGATTGACTATGCAGCAAATGCAACCTAGACAGAACCCCTGGCGTTTAGGTAACAAATGTTTTATGTAACATGAGAGACTTCAGAAATGAAGACCCAAAGATCCAGAGAAAACGATCTATTTTTATGCTTAGATTTAATGAAGAACAGACAGCTATGTAGAAATGTGATTGGACAAAAGAGTATCATCTAATGGGAATAAACTGGAGGGGGAACCCAGCAATGCCTGGTGAGTTCAAATTCTGCTTGGGCTCTTTGTATAGAATTCCTTCCTCCTACTCCCACCTCTATTCCCCAATCTTGTGATGAATAGGATTCCTCTGTAATGAGGATCTTATGACCTATTTTTAGGCAGGATAGGTCAGAGAATTTTTTTATGGCCAGCTCCCACACAGAAAGGTGGGGAGGAAGGTCAGAGGCACCTTCTTGCTTGTGAGGCCTTCCCAATCTCCTACAGTTCAAAATATATTGCGGTAGTGTTTTCTGAGCCCTGCCACTTGGCACTGTGTAATATATTTTCTAAAGTAAAAGATGGTTAACCTGTAAAGGGTTTATATTAGATTCAATAAAAATTTTAAAGTTTAGTCAATATAAATTGTAATACTAGATATGCCACACAAAAAAAAAACGATTTGGAAATGAACTACTGAAGTCTGCATCTCAGTACAAAAAGATTCTTGCCATTCTACTGAACACAACCAGTAGAAAAACAATGACTTAACTGTTTTGCCAAAGACATTAACTTAAAAAGTGATTTAATTGAGTTGGAAAATGATGAGTTAAAAATAAAAGGGCTGGTCTGGCACAATGGCTCATGTTTGTAATCACAACACTTTGGCAAGTAGAGGTGAGTGGATTGCCTGAGCCCAGGGGTTCAAGATCAACCCGGGCAACTTGGTGAGACCTCACCTCTACAATAAATCAAAAAATTAGCCAGGCTTAGTGGTGCACGCCTGCAGTTTCAGCTACTTGGAAGGCTGAGGTGGAAGGATTGCCTGAACCCAGAAGGTTGTGGTTGTAGTGAGCCGTGATCATGTGACTGCATCCCAGTTTAGGTGACAGAGTGAGACTCTGACTCATACACAAACAAACAAACAAATAAATAAATGAACTGATATACAAATGGTCAACAAGCAGATGAAAATATGCTCAACACCACTAATCATCAGAGAAATGCTAATCAAAACAACGAGATATCGCCTCACTCTAGTTAGATTGGCTATTATCAAAAAGACAAAAGATAACAAGTGATGGCAAGGATGTGGAAAAAAGGTGAACTCTTACACACTATTGGTGGGAATGTAAAGTAGTACAGCCATCATGGAAAACAGTATGGCGGTTCCTCAAAAAATTAAAACTAGAACTACCATACAATCTAGCACTCTCACTTCTGGGTATATATCTAAAAGAATTAAAAGTAGGATCTCAAAGAAATATTTGCACACTCAAGTTCATAGCAGCACTATTCAAAATAACCAAGTGGAAACAACCTGAATGTTTATGGATGAATGAATAAACAAAATGTGATATATACGTACAATGGAATATTATTCTGTCTTTCAAAGGAGGGATGAACATTATGCTAAGTGAAATATAAGCCAGTCACAAAAAAATCATATAAATGATTCCACTTTTATAATGTATCTAAAGTAGTTAGATTCATAGAGACAAAAAGTATAACAGTGGTTGCCAGAAGCTAGGGAGAGGGAGAAAAGAGTTGTTTAATGGATGTAGAGTTTCAAATTTGCAAGTTCTGGAGATTAGTTGTAAACTGTGAATAACTGTAACAATACTGAATTGTACACTTAAAAATAGTTAAGATGGTAAATTTTATCTTATATGTTTTTACCAAAATACAAATATATATATAAATAAAAGGTTTATATTTCTAAATAAATAAATGCTTTTATAATGTTTTCTTTGTATTAAACAAAATAAAATATAGAATAATCTCTAAAATCTTATTTTTGTTTTTCTGTGCAAACAACATGGCGTTATGTCAATCTTTAAACAATTATCTTAGCTAGGGAAGAAAAAGCACTTTTAACTTAGTGTGTGTATGACCCCCTAAAAACATGGAAACAAAGATAATAATGTTTCCCTTTTAGGAGATAAACTAACTGAAATTGAGAAAGATATGGTTGTCTGGTAGGAGGATAGTTGTGATTTTGAATTTTGGTATTGTATGAATCCTATATAATAAAGATAACTAGGAAAACCCAATCTGTCTCTAATGTGCATTTAGAAAAACCACAGATTTTCCATGAAAATCTTCTCACCATTTTATGAGTATGTGGTATTTATGTGACAAGGGGATGCTGAAGGAAGTGGGTAAAGAATAGGGGACATAATGTAGTCACCATCATCTTACAGACAAATGAATATAAAAGGACTCTTAGTCAAATAATAAGCCAGAGGCTAATATTCATAAGATTTAGAAAGTTTCTAAAGTCAAGGAAATATAAATACCCCAGTTGAAAAATAAACATAGTATGTTCAATGTATTTTGCAAAAAGAGAAGTAGAAAATAGCCAGTAAACATGAAATTAAAATTTTTAAATCGTGTAATATTCTTATTCTCTCTTTCAAAACAAACATTTGTGAAAAAATTTGCTTATTGTTCCAGCTTCTACTGTTATATTAACAATAATTAATAACTATGAAAAATAGCTAATGGTTGATAGTCAAATATGCTACTTGAATACTTAATTTTTGTTAATTCTTGCAGTGACTTTTCAATATGAGGACTATATTTTCAATTTACAGCTAACAAAACTGAGACTCAGAGAGGCTGAGTGCTAGGCCAAGGTTACATGTTGAGAAACTGGAAGAGCCAGATTCCCAAGTATAATTTCCATGTCCTTTCCACATGCCCTCTTTTCTCAATTTGATCATAATTATTGGTTAAAACCTTAGAATCATTAAACAATTAATGTTGGAAAAAAGTCAGCCTCAATAACAAAAAAATTTAGCATAAATATTATCTCAGCTCTGTCATGTTGAAAAAAATTTTGTTTTAAATTCATAGTCTCAAGTATATGATGGTGAAAAAATTCCAAAGGTGCATAAGAATATTGGATACCCTTTGATCTAGTTATTTCAATTTTTGGAATTTATCCTAATGAAATAACCAGAGAAGTACACAAAATATGGTGCATGTCTATGTTTATCAGGGTATTTTTTTCTTGTGTAGCATAAAATTTGAATGAAATTAAATGACTAAAAAAATGGTTAAATAAATTATGATTTACTCACACAATGAAATATGTTTAAACTTTAAAAGAATATTTAAGGCCATGCACGGTGGTTCATGCCTGTAATACCAGCATTTGGGGAAGTTGAGGTGGGAGGATCTCTTGAGCCCAGGAGTTTGAGACCAGCCTGGGCAACATAGCGAGACCTCGTCTCCACAAAAAATAAAAAAAATTAGCCAGGTATAGTGATGCATGCTTGTAGTCTCAGCTACTTGGGAGGCTGAAGCGGAAGGACCACTGGAGCCCAGGAGGTTGAGGCTGCAGTGAGCTGTGATAGTGCCACTGTACTCCAGCCTGGGTGACAGAGAGAGATCCTAACTCAAATTTAAAAAAATTAACAAAAGAATATTTCATGATATAGAGAATTTTCAAATAGTTAGATTTTAAAAGAATGTAAACTGTATATTTAATGCTCCTTAAAAATATTATCTACTGTAAAACAAAAACATACAATATATGCATTGAAAAACACAAGACTGTTAAATGTTCACAAGCATTAATAATAGGTCTCACTGAGTGGTGGAAGGAGTGGTTTTTAATAATTTTGTGTAATATCCTTTTCTCATATATAAATGTATTATCTGTATAATTTTAAAATTTTGCATGATTATGATCCTTGTTCCTTTACAAAATCATAAAAACAGAGTGATTTTTAGATGCACATTTGCTCTATAAAGTCTTTCATAACCAAAGCATCTTTTTAAAAAAAGATATGTTGACATACAATTTATATACCATACAACTCACCTACTTAAATATATATACATTATATGCATTATTGAAAATCTCCAACTATGATTATTGAATTTTCTATTTCTCACTTAAATTCAGTCAGTTTTGTTTCATGTATTTTAGGCTCTGTTGTTAGGTGCATATATATTTGTGATTGTTTCTCCACACCTTTATACCATAAGAGAGAATTGTTGTTCCACTCTCCGTAATTCTACAGCACATTGTTCACTTCTCTATTATATCACTTTTCACAATTCACTGACACTTTTATAATTTTATATTTGTCTTTCTCCCTATTGTGTCTCAGTTGTCTCTGGGCTATAGTACCTACTGTGATCCGAAAGACCAAATAGATGCCCCTTTATCAACTAACATGGACCCAAAGGTTAAAAAAAAAAAATTATGGCTTGAGAGTTGGCTGGCATGGCAAATTTCTAAAGTCCTGTGGCTAAATTCCCTAACAGCAAGTGTTATCAGCTACAACTCTGATTGGACAGAAGACCAGTCTTAATGTTGTTTTCTGATAAGTTATCGGAGACCTTAGGCCAGTTTCAGCCAGCTTATACACACAAACTGTCTTTTTTGTCCTATAGTTCATCTTTTGATGTAAAGATCCAAGGTTCATCTCATTTTAATGCTAAAATTCTGCCCCCAAATGAACATGGGATGTATGTTACATACATATTTTACCCAATCAGCATGTGCTTGGCTCACGTCATAAATACGAGGGGTACCCAAAAAACTCGGAATTATCTTTTGAGGGCGAGCCTCTTGTAGTACACTTGAAATTTGTTACTCCAGATCAAATGGTCAAAGTTTTTATCTGGAAATGTTGAGAATGTTGCATCATGATTTGTGGAAGAAACATCTTGAGTTGTGGCAAACGATTCATCCACCATGACAATGCACCTGCCACAGCCGCTGAGTGTTCAGCAGTTTTTTGAGAAAAAATAGCATAAACCCCCAAGTTCCACCCTCCCTATTCACTCTATCTCACCCCAGACAACATTTTTTTGTTTCCCCAGATGAAAAAAAGTCCTCAAAGGGAAACTTTTTTGGGGGGGGGTTGTAGTCTCACTCTTGTCGCCCAGGCTGGAGTGCAGTAGCACTCTCACAGCCACTGCAGCCTTGACCTGTTGGGCTTAGGCGATCCTTCCGCCTCAGTCTTCCAAGTAGCTGGAACTACAGATGCACACCACCATGCCCAGCTAGTTTTTGAGTATGTGTGTGATTGATTGTAGAGACGATGTCTCTCCGAGTTGTCCAGGCTGGTCTCTAGGCCCCCAGGCTCAGGCAATCCTCTCACCTCGGCCTCCCAAAGTGCTGAGATTACAGACTGAGCCACTGCTCCCAGCCTACATTTTTTTAATGTCAGGGTCGCACTCTGTCACCCAGGCTGGAGTTCAATGGCACAATCACAGCTCACTGCAGCCTCAAATTCATGGGCTCAAGCAATCCTCTTGCCCCAGTCTTTCAAGTAGCTGGAACCACAGGTGCACACCACCAAGCCCAGCTAATATATTTATATTTTTTTGTAGAGATGAGTTCTTGCTATGTTGCCTAGGCTGGTCTCAAACTCCTGGTCTCAAGCAATTCTTCTGCCTTGGCCTCTCAAAGTACTGGAAATACAGGAGTGAGCCACCACCGCCAGACAATATTTGACTTTTTTAAAATGTTAGAAACATTTGAGTTATTCTCTTCTATCTATTTTGAAATGTGAAATAGTCTATTGTAAACTATATTCATCCTACTGATTTATCAGACACTAGGTCTTATTTCCTCTATCAAACCATATACTCAACATGATGTTTTCATGTGTTATTCATTGAGTTTAAATTCTCACACTACTAATGCCTTCAGTGGGATGGCAGAAGAAACTAAAACAGGAGAAAAACTAGTAGCATTAAATAGCATTAAACGTGTGCCCCATTTATTTCTATTCTATTTGTTCTCTCCCATTAACCAAGTTTGTGATCTAGAACTGCAGAATAGTAAGAAATAACATTTCTTTACTTTCGGGGAAAATACTTATTGTTCGCTTCTGAGAAATGTGAACATGAGCTTTGATAAAAGTCTAAAGAGTAGACTGTAAAAATTGTACCACTCTCTTTAAAAGTTACATAATCCTCTCTATATGAACGTATATTCATACTGCGAAACATTTGGAAACTTGTTTGGCTACACCTAGTGGGCGAAGCCTGTACTACAAGGTGTCCACCCTCCAAAAACTAATTACATTTTGGGGGGGATCCCCCCGTATATTGGTTTGTCTGGGCTTCTTTAACAAAATACCACAAAATGGGTGTCTTAAAACAACAGAAATTGATTCTCTCACATTTCTGGGGGCTAGAAGTAAAAAATCAAAGTGTTGTTGGCAACCCTATGTGCTCCCTCTGATTTTACCATGTGCTGCCTCTAAAGGCTCTAGGGAAGACTCCTTCCTGCCTCTTCCTAGCTTCTCTTGGTTGTCAGCAATCGGTGTTCATTGTCTTGTAGCTGCATCACTTCAATCTCTTCCTTTCTCATCACATGGCCTTCTTCCCTTCTGTGGGCATGTCTCTCATTTGGCTTTCTGATCAGAACAACAGTAATTGGATTTAGGACCCATCCTAATCCAGCATGATCTCATTCTAACGAATTACATTTGGAAACATCTTATTTCCAAATAAGGTCATATTTTGAGATTCTGAGTGATCATGAATTTTGAAGAGACAAAATTAAACCTAACATATCTTGGAACTAAAATGCTCAGTTGAGATCATATTGTGAGGGGACTCTTTTATGTTTTATTAAATGTTTTTACTTTATGTATGCAATAGGAAACCATCAAATGCTCTGAAACAATAATATGACCATATTTGTCTTTATGTATAAGACATAACCCTGAAGTGTTACGATGGCCAAGTGACCTAAGGTACTAGAACCGGGGCAGTGTAGTGGGGATATGGTCTTTTTTATAAGTGATGCTGGCTGAATTAGATCTCCCCATAGATAAAAATGAATTTTTACCCCTACCTTATGTCATATACAACAATTAGTTCAAGGCAGATTGTTTTTCTAAATGTGAAGGGTAAAACACGAACTCTTTTAGAACAAAACATAGAATAATACCATCATGAACTAATGGATAGGCAAAAATTTCTCACAAGACAGAAAACCCTAGCACAAAATACCACGAAGTGGGTGGCTTAACAAAGCTTAACACTTCAGGGTTATGTCTTATACATAAAGACAAAATATAGTCATCTTATTGTTTCAGAGCATTTGATGGTTTCCTATTGCATATATAAAGTAAAAACATTTAATAAAACAAAAAAAGTCCCCTCACAATTAAAATTAAGAACTTGTGTTCATCAAGTGATAGCATTAAGAGAGTAAAAAAGCAGGTAACTTCCTCAGGTCCCTTCCCACTCTGAGAAATTTTCTGTCCTCCCAATAAAAAAAAAGTAAAAAAGCAAGCCACAGCCTGGGAGAAGATATTTACCACATGTACAGCACTCATGCAGAAGATATAAAGAAGCCTATAAACCAGTAAGAAAAGGACAAAGGTTCAATAAAATACGTGCAGATAATTGAAAAGTTACTTCACAGAAGAGGATATTTTAATGATCAGTAAGATCACGAGAAGAAAGCCGGGCTCGGTGGCTCAGCCTGTAATCCCGCGCCTTTGGGAGGCTGAGGTGAGTGGATTGCCTGAGCTCGCGGGTTCGAGACCCGCCTGGGCAGCGAGACCTCATCTCTACAATAAATCAAAAAATTAGCCAGGCGTGGTAGCACATGCCTGTAATTCCGACTACTCGGAAGGCTGAGGCGGAAGGATCGCCGGAGTCCAGGAGGTCGAGGCTGCGGTGGCCGGGAGCGGCCACTGCACTCCAGTCTGGGCGACAGAGTGAGACTCCGACTCAAAAAAAAAAAAAAAAAATCATGAGAAGATATTTTACATCATTACTTTACTTATGAGATAAATATAAATTTAATTCACAAGATACCACTACATACCTCCCAGGATAAGTAGAAAAGAGAAGAAAAAAAAAAAGAATGACAATATCCAGTATTGGGGAAGGTATGGAGAAATGTGCAATTTCATACATTGGAGGTAGGAGTATAATTTGGTGCAATTATTTTGGAAAACTGGTAGGATCTATTGATGCTAAACACATGTATTACTGATAACTCTACTATCAATTTACATATCTGGGAGAGAAAATAGTGCATATGTTCTCCCAAAAGACTTACATGCAAATGTTCATAAGTTTTATTTATAAAAGCTCAAAGTTCAGCAACAGGAGAATGGGTAGATAGAGATATTGTCATACAATGCAAAACCATGCAGCAATGTGAACAAGCTACAACAGTGCACAACAACCTGCATGAATCTCACATAATGTGGAGCAGCGTAAGTTGGAACCAAAGCATACTATATGCTTCCACTTGTATAAAGTACAAAAACAGATAAAACTTATTTGAGTTATTTGAAGCCAGGCCTAGTTAGCTTCGTGGTAGTATTAACTGGGAGGAGGCATGATGGGTGTATTAGTCTGTTTTGCATTGATAGAAAATAATACCTGAGGCTGGGTAATTTGTAAGGAAAAGAAGTATATTTGGCTCATGGTTCTGTATGATACCGGCATCTGCTTGGTGTCTGGTAAGGCTTCAGGAAGCTTTTACTCATGGCAGGAGGCAAGGGGAGACGGTATATAACATGGCAAGGGCAGAAGCAAGACAGAGAAGAGAGGTGTCAGGTTCTTTTAAACAACCAGCTGTTGCATCAGCTAACAGAGACCTCACTCATTATCAGAAGAATGGCATCAAGCCATTAATGAGTGAACCAAGCACTTCCCGCTAGGCCCCACCTTCAACGTTGGGAATCACATTTCAAATGAGATTTACATTCAAACATTCAAACTGTATCAACAGGAAATTTCTGGGATGTTGTTACTGTTTTGTTTCTGGATGCTGGCTCGCATTTGAGAATATTCTAGTTGCATACTTATGATTTGTCCACTTTTCTATATATATTAAGTTGATTAATATGAAATTGCTGACATTCATCTATTTTTGACTTTCGAAGTGGCAGCTTCATATGATTCAACCTATGCATATTATATTTGAATGAAACGTTTAAAAAATATCATAACCTTGAAAAGAATTTAAAGGATGGTTTGGAGTGGAAACAGTCTAGAATCAGAGGGATATGTTTAGGAGGCTAGTGGAATAGTCTAGGTTAAAGAGGATGGAGACCAGATCATGAGAGGCGGTGGGCATGGAGGCAGAGGAGAGGAATGGGTATTTACCTGGTTTCTTGGGATATATGGAATTTGAGGTATGTGTGATCTCCAAATAAAAGTGTCTAAATTGAAGAAAAAAAGGTATCTAAAGAAAGACCAAGCTGAAGACAAGAATTTTATAGTCATTGACATTATGAAAATAGATAAGATTGCCCAGAAAAAGGATGATGAAGATGCTGCTGCTAATAATAATAATGATAGTTAATATTTAATGAGTACCTACTATGTGCTATGTGCTTTATACCCATACATTTTAATCCTAACAACTTTTCGGGATAGATATTAATCACATTTTACAGATGAAAAATTTAAAACTCAGAGAGCTAAATGATGTTCTTAAAGTACATCAAAGCACTAATAAGTGGGTAGAACTGAGAATTAAACCCACTTCTCTTAAATCCCCTATTCATTCTGCACACCATACTACCTTCCCAATTTGAAGACCTGATATAAACATGGTAGATTTACTTACTTATTTTATTTGTTCCTGTTACATAAGTAGTCAAAATGGGAAAGTCAGAAAGTACCAGAAAGTGGAAGCAAAAGTAACAACGCTTCAGTCCATGAGCCCAAAACAATTGTTATCATTTGCTATATTTATTTTTAAGTCCTTTTATCTATATAATATTGAAACATAATTGAAAATAACTAGCTATACTATTTTGTATTCAGCTTTCCTTTGCTTAAAATTACAAAATAACTATTCTCATTGTTATTGCAAGCCCATTATAAGCATCATTTTAAATTGAACATTTTGCAAAGAAACCAAAAATTCATGTTATTTGGTACTGTATTTTGAAATTTGACAACAATGTAAGACTCATGTTAAAAGTGGAGCTATCTCACTGAATGAAACCTGTTCCACTTTGTAGTGGCACTGGGGTTGGCTACAGTATTCTGCAACTAGTAAACAATAATCTATCATAAGCTGTTTTTTAAAAAAATTTTATTATAAAGATGTGGGGTACAATTCGTGGTTAGGTATATAAACATTGATCATGCAGATACCCTTGTTGATGAGGTATGCCCCTCCCTCCCCTAGTAGTTTCCCCCGACTGCCAGTCCCACACCCCTCCCCTGACAGTTTTCCACTACTGCCAATCGCTTTCTTATAGCATTATAATTGTTCAAGGTCCACTTATGAGTGAGAACATATGGAACTCTGTTCTTTGTTTCTGTGATAAATCACTGAGTATGATAGACTCCAAATCCATCCAAGTTGCTGCAGAGTCCATATATTTGTCCTTCTTTATGGTTGCATAATATTCCATTGCATATATGTACCACATTTTTTTATCCAATCCAGCTTCAATGGGCAACAAGGTTGGTTCCATGTTTTTGCTATCGTGAATAGAGCTGCAACAAACATACATGCACAGGTATTTTTTTTGGTAGAATAATTTAGGCCTAACATCTCAGATCTACAAGGAACTCAAACGCGCTGAAAAGAAAAAAAAACAAACAGCTCCTTTAAAAAGTGGGCAAAAGACATGAATAGACACTTCCCAAAGAAGATATACGGGCAGCCAACAGACACATGAAAAAGGGCTCAGCCTCACTCATCATCAGAGAAATGCAAATCAAAACCACACTGAGATACCAACTAACCCCTGTAAGAATGGCCATAATTAATAGAACAAACAACAGATGCTGGCGAGGATGTGGAGAAAAAGGAACACTTCTACACTGCTGGTGGGAACGCAAACTAGTACAACCTCTTTGGTAGACAGTGTGGTGATTTCTGAAAGAACTAGAAGTTGACCTTCCATATGACCCAGCAATTTCCCTATTGGGAATATACTCGGAGGAACTCATAAGCTGTTTTTAAAGCTGACACAGTCCTATGGATCCAGCTACTCAGAAGGCTGAAGTGAGTGATCCCTTGAGTTTAGGAGTTTGAGGCCATCCTGGGCAACATAGTGAAACTATCTCTAAAAAAAATAATAATAATAAGGCTGGACACAGTGGCTGTCATCCCAGCCCTTTGGGAGACCGAGATGTGGGAAGTGCTTGAGGCAGGAGTTCAAGACCAGTCTAGGAAACATAGCAAGACCTTATCACTACAAAGTATCAAAAAATTAGCTGGGCATAGTGGCGCGTGCCTGTAGTCCCAGCTACTCAGAAGGCTGAAGCAGAAGGATGGCCTGAGCTCAGGAGATCAAGGCAGCAAAGAGCTGTAATCATGCCATTGAGCACCAGCCTAAGTAACAGAGTGAGACTCTGACTCAAAAAAATCAATCAATAAAATATATTTTTTTTAAATCTAGGTAAAATTACACTCAAAACAATGTCAACTGCTAGAGCTGTGGCAATCATCATGAAATTAAGGATGTGCCCCTTAGATTAAGTATCAACAATATTAAGTTAGTATTTAGTATGTGTTAAGGTTTTTTTTTTTTAGTTACATAACCAAATACATATAAATCTTAGATTAAAAAGGAAGGAGCAAAATTATACAGATATGAAGTTTTTTACCATTTTTTTACATTTATTTTAATGAATTTTTTAATTGATATATAATAGTTGTACACATGTTTGGGGTACATGTGATATTTTGATACCTGTATACAATACATAATAATCAAATCATGTTTAATTGATATATTTATTACTCCAAACATTTATCTTCTTTTTTGTATTAGAAATATTATAAATCTTCTTTTCTAGATATCTTGAAATATACAATAAATTATTGTTAACTATAATTTCTCTTCTGTACTATTGAATAGATTTAAAACAAAATTTTACACAGAAAATATGGCTAGAGAAAAATACACAAAATGTTTTCAGAGATCTTTGATTATTTGGTTATTTTCCTTTTCTTCTTATCCCTTTATTTACTTTTTTGTGTTTTTCAAATTGCTTACAAAAATATAAATGAGACCGATAATTTAAATGTATAGTTTTTTAAAAACAGATTTAAAATTTTTTTTATTTTAAAGATGTAGAGTACAATTCAGGGCTAGGCATGCAAATGGTCATTGTAAGATTATTTTAAAAAGGGAAGAAATAGGGGTTAACTTAAATATTGTTGAAACATATATTTAGTTACTCAAGGATCAACTAATTATCAACCAAATAATAAATTATGCTTACCTTATGTATTTTTTTGGTTGTGGAGGGACTCTTCCAACCATCTCCCCAGTTACTATACTATTGTCTTGAACCCGAGGCATACTTTAAAGTATAAATTATGTTTATCTTAAAATAGATATAACCTAGCAACAGAAATTATTTTATTTCTAAAAATATCTGCTAGAAACAATGTAACTGAGCGCTTTTTCTAAAGAATGTAACCTTTAAATTTAGATATTTTGTCATTGTACTCTGCAAAAGAAATCTGCTTAAGAAATGATAGTTAAGTAGTATGTAAATGAACACATAATATTTCAGCAAAATATCCTAGTGCTTAATCACCATACATAAAATTTTTCTATGATGCTGTCACCTCTCTAGGTGGCAGTGATTAGCTATTTGTTCCTTTATTATCATGCCCACTTGTATTTTAAAACCTTGAGAAACTGAGAATGATCTGTAAGTCATGTGACTGAAATAATTGGCCAGATAAACATATGTGTGCAGGTATCATTTTTATAGAGTGATTTGAGTTCTTCAGTGTATATTCCCAGTAGGGGGATTGCGGGGTCATATGGGAGGTCAATATTTAGAGATTTTAGGAATCGTCATACTGTTTTCCACAGAAGTTGCACTAGTTTGACTGCCACCAACAGTGTAGAAGTGTTCCCTTTTCGCCACACCTCTCCAGCAACTGTTATTTTTTGAGTTATTGATAATTGCCATCTGACTGGAGTTAGGTGGTATCTCAGTGTGGTTTTGATTTGCATCTCCCTGATGATTAGTGAGGTTGAACATTTTTTCATGTGTCTGTTGACTGCACTGATGTCTTCCTTTGAGAAGTGTCTGTTCATATCTTTTGCCCATTTTATAATGGGGTTGTTTGGTTTTTTCTTTTCAGCACATTTGA
>NW_007258113.1:36238-37792 GCF_000164805.1 Carlito syrichta | reverse complement strand
TCTATATGCCTGTCCTGTACAATACAAGCTGTTTGATGATTGTAGCTTTATAGTAAAGTTTGAAGTCTGGTAATGTGATACCACTGCTTTGTTTTTTTGCTGAGGATTGTTCTGGCTATTCTTGGTCATTTGTGTTACCATATGAATTCCTGTGTTGTTTTTTCTAGGTCTGAGAAGAATGTTGCTGGTAATTTGATGGGTATTGCATTAAATCTGTAGATTGCCTCAGGTAAGATGGACATCTTCACAATGTTGATTCTTCCAATCCATGAGCATAGGAAATTTTTCCACTTGTTTGTGTCGTCTTTGATTTCCTTGAGTGGTGTTTTGTAGTTTTCATTGTAAAGGTCTTTCATGTTTCTGGTGAGGAAGATACCAAGGTATTTCATTTTTTTGTGGCTATTGCGAATGGAATTGTGCTTTTTATTTGAGTTTCTGTTTGTTTATTATTGGTGTAAAGAAATGCGATTGTCTTTTGCACATTTATTTTATATCCTGAGACTTTGCCAAAATCCTTTATCAGTGTAAGATTTTTGACAGATTCTCTTGGGTTTTCAAGGTACACGATCATGTCATCTGCAAAGAGAGATAGCTTGACTTCTTCTTTTCCTATTTGAATACCCCTGATTGCCTTCTCTTCTCTGATTGTTCTAGCAGGACTTCCAATACTATATTAAACAGGAGGGGTGAGAGTGGGCATCCTTGTCTTGTTCCAGTTTTCATAGGAAATGGTTCCAGTTTTTGTCCATTTAGGAGTATGCTGGCTGTGGGTTTCTCGTAGATAGCTTTTACTATTTTGAGGTATGTTCCCTGTATGTCTAGATGTTTGAGGGTTTTTATCAAGAAAGGGAGCTGGATTTTATCAAAAGCTTTTTCTGCATCTAATGATATAATCATGTGGTTTTTGTTTTGACAGCTGTCGATGTGTTTAATTACATTTATGGTTTTACGAATGTTGAATGAGCCTTGCATCCCTGGGATGAAGCCCACTTAATCGTGATGGGTGATTTTTGAGATGTGTTGTTGAATTCGGTTCGCTAGGATCTTGTTGAGAATTTTAGCATCTATGTTCATCAAAGATATTGGCCTATAGTTCTCTTTCTTTGTTGGGTCTTTACCTTGCTTGGGTATCAATGTGATGTTAGCTTCGTAAAATGATTTGGGGAGAGTTCCATCTTTCTCAATTGCCTGGAATACCTTCAGTAGGATTGGTATAAGCTCTTCCTTAAATGTCTTGTAGAATTCTGCTGGAAAGCCATCTGGTTCAGGGCTTTTTTTTTGTAGATAGTTTTCTTATTATGTAGAATTTCCTTGATTGTTATTGATCTATTTAGGGTCTCAATTTCTTCTTGTTTCAACCTAGACTGGTTGTGTGATGACAGAAAGTTCTCCATTTTCGAAAGGTTTTCAAGTTTGTTTCCATAAAAGTGTACATAGTAGTATCTAATGATCTTTTGTATTTTATCAGGATCAGATGTGATTTCATCTTTTGTGTTACTGATTGTGTTTATTTGGGCTTTTTCTCTCTTTTTCTTGGTCAGTCTAGCTAGGGGA
>NW_007258113.1:22168-36154 GCF_000164805.1 Carlito syrichta | reverse complement strand
CTGGATTTGGGCTTTTCTTTTGGTGATCTGGATTCTTCTGTTGAAATTAGGGTTTTTGTGGTCTTGCTTTTCCAGCTTCCTTAGGTGGCTTCTTACACTGTTAATTTGTGATCCTTCCATTTTCTTCATGTGCATTTGTAGGGATATAAATTCCCCTCTTACTACACCTTTCATGGCATCTCAGAGATTTTGATAAGATATTTCTTCATTTTCATTTGTTTCCAGGTATCTTTTAATCTCTGTTTTGATTTCATCATTGACCCAGGAGTTGTTTAGCATCATGCTGTTAATGTCCATGTCTTTGTGTGTTTTGGGGGGACCTTGTTGGTGTTAATGATTATTTTTATTCCACTGTGCTCCAAGAAGGTACATGGTATAATTTCAGTCCTTTTAAATTTGCTTATGCTTGATTTATGGCCAAGTATACGGTCAATCCTAGAGGACATTCCATGCAGTGATGAGTAGAATGTGTATTCTGTGGTCTTTGGATGGAGGGTTCTGTAAGTATCAATTAAGTCCATTTGATCAAGAGTCACATTGAGGTTTCAGATCTCGTTGCTGATTTTTTTTCCTGATGATCTGTCTATGGTTTTGAGTGGGGTATTGAAGTCCTCAGCTATGATGGTATTGGAGTTGATATCTTTTTTAGTTTACCTAGGAGCTGCTTTATGAAAGTTGGTGCTCTCATGTTTGGTGCATATATGTTTAGGATGGATATTTCTTGTTGATAGATTGAAACTTTTATCATTATGTAGTGGCATTCTATATCTTTTTTAATTTTTGATAGCTTAAAGGATATTTTGTCTGAGATTAAGATTGTGACTCTGCCTTTCTTTTGTGTTCTATTTGCCTGAAAATTTGTTTCTCACTTTGAGTCCGTGAGTGTCCTTTCTAGTGAGATGAGTCTCTTGAAGGCAATAGATTGTTGCCTGGTGATATTTTATCCATTTTGCCATTCTATGTCTTTTCAGTGGTGCATTTAGTCCGTTCACATTCAAACTAATTATTGAAATCTGAAAGTTGATCCCTATCATAATGTTCTTACAGAGTTGTTGTTCTTACTGTTTGTGTGTTGTCTTTCTTTTGGTTTTAGAGTTGGATCATGTGTGTTTTTAATCTTTTGCCTGTACTCTTTTGAAGAACATTGTTGTTTTTTTTTTCCTTTTCTTCTGTGTTCAATGCTTTCTTAAGTGTTTCTTGTAGCGGTGGTCTGGTGGCAGCGTAGGTTCTTAGGGATTGGATATCTGGGAAGATTTCAATTCTCCCTCACTGATGAAGCTTAGCTTGGCTGGGTAGGTTATTCTCAGTTGAAACTGTTTATCTTTTAGAACTTTGAAGATAGGCTCCAAGCTCTCCTAGCCTGGAGGGTTTCTGTAGATAAATCTGCTGCTATTCTAATTGGTCTTTCCTGGTAGGTAGTCTGATATTTTTCTCTTGCAGCCTTTAGGATTTTTTCTTTTATACATACTTTTTTTAGGTGAATTATTATATGTCTGGGAGTTGGTCTTCTCATTTGTTGTATTTCAGGTGTTCTCTGAATCTCTTGTGTTTGAATTTTTTCATCCTTGCTGAGATGAGGGAAGTTTTCTTGAATGATTTCATGAAATGTTTGTTGCAGTGTGGCCTCTGTTTTTCTCTCTGCCTCAGGAAGGCCAATTACTCTTAGGTTCGGTCTCTTGAAGTGATCATTCATCTCTTGAAGGTTTTGTTCTGTCTTTTTGAGTTTTTTTTCTATGCTTTTGACAGTTTGGGTTAGTCCTGTGTTTTGGTCTTCGAGCTCTGAGATTCTTTCTTCTGCTTGGCTAATTCTGCTTTCCATGCTTATTAGTTTGTTATTTATTTCCATCACAGTATTCTTTACTGCTGTTATTTCTGACATCAGCTCCTTCCTATTTTCCTCTTGTCTCTCCTCAATTTTTTTTAATTCTCTCTATTAATGTCTTGATGTCTGGGTTTGTTGCATGTCATTCTGGGGGCTCTTCATTGCTTGTGTTCCGGAATCTGTTTTCTCAGTGTCTGATCTCCCAGGGGTTTGTGTGAGACCTATATTCTTCTTTTGGTTTTTCTTCATCTGTGTGATTTTTTCCCGCTCTCTACTTTTTCCTTCCCTCCATGTCACCGTCTTTTTTAATTCTGTTATTCAGGGGTAGAGGGATTGCTTTTACTTCTGTTGTTCAATCTCCTATTCTTCTTTATGTATGTCCTCTTACTTTGTTGAATTCTGGAGTTGCACTGGGGGTTGGGGGTGGTCCTTTTTCCAGTTTTGAGTTTTACTTAAGGGGGGAGCTGTGATTCAAAATCTATCTGCAGGTCCTGGTATTCGCCGACATGCGTATGGATAACCTGAAACCCTCTTCCCACTGCCTTGGAATCTGTCCATGCAGTGGGGCTGTAGGTTTACTCCCTGAAATAAAATGTGGTTAGCCGAGGGAAGAGAATGGAGCAGACAATGTGGGGAAGAGGGGTGTGGTGAGAGAGAGAAGTAAGTGGGGCAACAGACGAGTGTACCAACAAATGGCGAGAGAGACCTAACCTAAAACAGATAAAAACAATAGACCACGGCTACAGACTAACCAACTCCCATACAGAAAAAATAAAACATACAACGATGCTAACATACAAGCTAACCAACCACCTTATTGGCGTGCTGTTCCTCTATACAAAGATATGGTTTACAGAGAGGAGAAAAGAGAAGAAAAGGAAGAGGAAAAGAAAAAAAACCAAAAAAGGAACAAAACAGTAGGAATAGAATTAAGTCATTAAACTAACAGAACCAATCGAGCACAATCTGAGACTTTTCATTCAAGTCCAGTGTCCTTTCAGCTCTGATTTTTAGCTTTCTTTTCAAGCTGGTAAATTAGTTCGCAGTTAGGGTCAGTTGCCCCTGGCCTGCTGTGAAGGACAGTTCAGATCACCCTCAGTTCACCACTCAAATCTGACCTGCGTCTGTTTTTCAAGCTTGTTTCTCCTGTTTCGGTGTTGTTATCTTGAATCGCCAGCAGGTGGTGCTATCTCAGCTGCTTGTCCCAGATGGGGTGGAGCCGCACAGGAGTCAGACAGAGGCCGGAGGTGGGAGCCTGCTTCAGGGCACATGGGAGGAGACCCATGGCCAACAGGACGACATTGTGGCAGCAGAGGTGGCAGTGATCCCAGCAGTGCTTGCCTGCAGGGGTTTTAAGGACTGTAGTCATGGATCGCCTCAGGTATGGGTGGCGTGATGTGCTATGGCCGCCACAGAGGCCACGGTGGTGTGGCAGCTGCAGTGGCTGTCCAGACCGCTGTGATGCCCCAGCGGGGGCCACGTTCAAGCTCCGTGTGAATAACAGGCTGCCGATGTTGGGATTTGCAGCCCCCAGGGAGAGAGCCAGAGACCCTCTACTTTCTCCTTTGCAAAGAGTTTCATAGACCAGGCTGCCCCGTCACTATCTTGCTGGAAGTCCCTATCTTGCATTTCTATTGATGCCAGTAAGAGCAGAGTTTTTAGTTGAATGTGAGAAACTCTAGTTACTTTAATCATAAAAAGAACTTATTGAAACTCTGTTAGGATGCTCAAGGCATAGCCAAAATGTCTAGATGACCAGACTCAAGAAAAAGAACAGGAACCTGGCATGGTAATTCCAGCACTTTGGGAGGCTGAGGCAAGAGGATTGCTTGAGCTCAGGGGTTCGAGACCAGCCTAGGCAACTTGGTGAGACCTCATCTCTACAGTAAATCAAAAAATAAGCTGGGTGTGGTAGCACACTCCTGTAGTTCCAGCTACTTGGAAGGCTGAGATGTAAGGGTTGCCTGAGCCCAGCAGGCCGAGGCTGTGGTGGTCATGAGTGTGCCACCGCACTCCAGCCTGGGTGACAGAGTGAGACTCAAAAGAAAGAAAGAAAGAGAGAGAGAGAGAGAGAGAGAGGGAGGGAGGGAGAGAGAGAGAGAGAGAGAGAGAAAGAAAGAGAAAGAAAGAAAAGAAAAGAAGGAAGGAAGGAAGGAAGGAAGGAAGGAAGGAAGGAAGGAAGGAAGGAAGGAAAGAAAGAAACAGGAACCAAGAGAATCTAGAAACTCATAATTGCAGCTAAAATCACTCCTCAAAACTACTCTGATGAGACCACCACTGTCAAATACTGGATACTATAATTTGCACCATTGTTGTCTGTAGAAACTGGTTGTTGCCCTTGCTATGGCTGTTGCCAGAATGAATTCCACCCTGTCGCTGCTTCTTTGTTTTACTAATGCCAGTTCCATACAGGGTGACTGTGTTTGGTTGGCCAAGTCTAGGTTATTCATTTCTGCTCTTGTTTCTTGGGAATTTTCTTGGTCTTTAATGAGATAGGCTCTGTCTGCCAATAGCACTCTAATGGTGGGATTTTCACAAAAATGGAAAGGGGCTTCACTTTCTGAGCAGCCAAAGTAATGGCAAAAATTTCTACAAAAACTGAAGTGTCATTTGATTCTCCAGAGCAACCATATCCCACTGCTGACTTCTATGAATCATTAGCCATCAAAATCAACTAAGTGTTTTTTTCACACGCACTACTCTTTGGTCAATTTGCCAGTGTATTTGTTACTTATTGAGGCCTCTGTGAAACCCACAACCTTCTCTTAAGAAAACATCCCCCTAAACACATAAACACACACAAATATACACTCAAATCGGTTCTTGCAGTTATGTTTTTGTATATGATACTGGCCACAGTTGACTGGCCAAAAAGCAGACATCTCTACACGAGTTGGAACAATCAGATTCTGGGCCATTTGGTTGTCAGTGTTTGAAATAAGATTAATATAAGTTGGAGGAATGACCATATTTAGAATCTGAATATAAATAAATGAAGAAGGCTGGTATTCAGAGAAAGAGAAAGTACTCAAAGAAAGAGAAGAATTAGTGAGAGAAAAGGGCTTGGCCCCAATAACTTTACATTCATTCCTACATTTATTCATTTAAAAATATTTATTAGATACCTTTATGTGCCAGATATTGTTCTGTGTGGTATGGATACACCATTGAACAAAGCAGAGAAAAATCTCTGCCCTTATAGAGGTTACCTTCTAGTGAGAAGGAAACGGAGAGCAGTAAGTAAATAAATAAATAAATAAGCAAATATATATAGGATATCAGGTGGTGATTAGTATGGTGGAGGAAAATGAACTAGGGAAAGAGGATTACAAGTACAGAGGGTGGGAGTTTAATTTAAAATACAGTGAACATATTGTGTTTCACAGGGAAGGCAATATTTGAGCAAAACCCTAAAAATGTAAACCATACAAACATTTGGAGGAAGAGGGAACAGAGAGTGCAATGGTCCTGAGGCAGGGAACATGACTGGAGCATTCAAGGAACAACAAAGAGAACAGCATGACTGGAGCAGACTGAGTGAATTGGCTACTTATGTAGGTCCTTGTAGGCCTTCCTAAGAACTTTGGGTTTTATTCTATGGGAGATGGAGAACCGTTGGAGGATTTTGAGCAGAGTGACGTGGTCTAACTGATATTCTACGAGGTTACTTTGGCTTCTGTGTGAAGAATGGACATAGTGGGGCAGGGCAGTAGTAGAAAGATCAGTTAGGAAACTATTTCAAGAATTCAGGAAGAAATGATAATAACTTGAATGAAGATGGTAGTGGTGGAGGTGGTGAGAAATGGTGACATTCTGGGTATATTTTGAAGGTAGAGCTCACAGAATTTGCAGATGGATTGGAAATGGGTGTGAAAGAAGGAAAAAAGTTATTGACTTCAAAACTTTTGACCCAAGCAAATAGAAGAGTGGAGTTGTCATTTGCTGAAAGGGGGCAGATATGAGAAGAGCAGATTTGAGATGACTATTGCATATCTGAGTAAAGATTTTGAGTTATATGTATAGTCAGTTTTACAAATTTTCAGTAGAGTGGTTTGAGCTACAGATTCAAATATAGGAGATATCAGTATTTAGCTACTTTTGAAAACCATGAGACTGGATGAGATCACTGACACAGTGAATGCAAAGAGAGAAATTGTCTAAGGGCTGGACTCCTTCTCCAATGTTTAAAGCAAAGTTCTCAAAGTGTGATTCCAAGACCAGCAACATCAGCATCACCTGGAAACTTGTTAGAAAAGAACATTTTCATTATATATCCCAGTTCTGCTGAATCAGAAACTCTAGGAGTAGAGCCTACCAAGGTGTGTTTTAGTAAGTCCTCCAGGTGATTCATGCACACTAAAGCTCGAGAACAGTTTAGAAGTCAGTGGAGATGAGAAGAAACCAGAAAAGAACATTTAAATGGAGCAGCCAGTGAGGTAGAAGGAAAGCCAGAAAAGTGGGGTGCCCTAGGAGTCAAATGAAGAAAGCATTTCAAGGAGGAAGAAGTAATCAATTGCATCAAATACTGCTAGTATGTCAAATACATTAACTAGGTTTCAGTCTTTTGAGGATAAACCATACTTTATGCTGTTGACTTCCACTATATTCTTCCAATAAATTCCCTCTTTTTAACTTGGAGTAAATTTCCCTTATTTCCAATCAAAAGGCCCTTGACTAAAAAAAAAATCCCTACTGTTCTTATATAATTGATTTGGAGAACCAACATTCAGAACTGTACATTAATTCTGATGTAGCAGAGGACTGTGAACCTATTTGAAAGAAGGCAGAGAGCCCTTCCTAAGAGAAGAAACAGTTATGCAAGGCCAGATTAATCAAATAACAAAGTCTTGCTTGTCAGAGGAGAGAAGCAATTTTAAGCAAAGTATGGTGTCTCTCTCTCACAGCTGTCTCCAGGCCCAATCTCTACTAGGCTCAATTCTGAAACTTAGGGAGAAAGGGAATCCATTGATTATTTTCTTATTCCCTTTCCTTTATTTTTAATGTCTCTTTCTTTCCTATATTTAAATCTCTTCCATTAAAAAAAACAAAACATGCTTAATTAAATCTCTTCCATTAAAAAAACCCCAAGCACCCTATTCTACCTTGTGTAAAGATGAAAGCATGATTTCTGGAGCCACACTACCTGTGTTTGAACGTAGCTCCAACATTTACTAGTTATGTGACCACAGGCAAATTTTTTAATGCCTTTGTGCCTTCATTTCCTTGTCGATGAAAGAGATAATATTACTTCTTATGTTATAAAGTTATTATGAGGATTAAATAGACAAATGTTTGTAAAGCTCTCAGAACAGTGTCTAGCGGATAGTAAGTGCTATATGTGTTTGTTAAGTACAAACATATTAGTTACTCCTCAATTTACAGCCTGCTAGAACTCTTCTGAAGGTAAAAATCAAACCTCTAAATTTCTAAATTTGATGAATTCTTCAGTCCTTAGCTCAATTGACCTTCCAGCAACACTTGACAAGATGGTCTAGCAGGTTCCTCTTGAGATTCTCCCTTTATTTCCTGGATACGTCTTTCCTAGTTCTTCCCATATTGCTCTGATATTTTCTACACAGTTTTTTTTTGTAATTTCCTTGGGGCTCTATCTTTGGGTCCTCTTCCCTTCTTGTTTTATATCTCGATAAATCTGACAGAAAAAATGCTCCAAACCCTCAGCATGATATAAAAATCCCTTCATGATCTAATCTCTGTTGACATCTTCAGACTCATCTCTCAGTCTCCCACCACATAGAATTGCTAGAACTTTCCAGATTGTGTTGGTAGTGCTGCTTAGAAACAATTAGTTTCTAAGTTTTCAAAATTTAAATGAATTTTTAAAATTCTTGATGGAGATTTTCTCCTTTGAGTCTCAAATACATTTTGTAGATAACTTTATCTCTGGACTTAACACAATAGGAACTCATTATTTGCTGACAGACAAAATTATAACATTTAAATTAATATTTCACATGATTTACTATCTTCAGGCAATTGGATGTGCTTTGTAAAGAAAAAAATTTTGAATTAATCTTTAGATCCCAGGTGCTAAGCAGGTACTTAAATGCAACAAATAGTTTACATTTTAAAATCTCTTCAGACTTTTATGCTGTAACTTCTGTAACAGCTTGAACACATTTTCAGCTTTCAAAATGTATTAATTTGATCTTTGTGTCCTTTGAAGAGCCAAGGACAGATAAGATTCCTCTAACATTTTATTTATTTTATTATTATTATTATTAGTAGTAGTAGTAGTAGTAGTAGTAGTGTTTTGTAGAGCTGGGTTTCACTATATTGCCCAGGCTGGTCTTGAACTCCCAGGCTCAAGTGATCCTCTTGACTTGGCCTCCCAAAGTTCTAGGATTACAGGCCTAAACCATGGCATTGGGTCTCCTCTAACATTTTAAAATAGTGTTTATTTTACTGTATGTAGGTGATAACACGAAAAATTACATTTTTCTTGAGAAACGTTATTGGTACATCTTTAAGGAAGTCATCAAAAGAATGAGGCATTGCCAAGCTGTGAATGGACCTTAGCTACTAGATTTATGGCTGCTCTTCAAATTTGAGAGAAGCAGAAAACCAGTCCACCAAGTCAAGAACATAAGGTTTTATTCGCCAGGAATGCCAACAACAACAAGGGGAAAGAGATTCCAGGGATTATGAAAGTCAAGGGCCAAAAGGTCACACAAAAAAACTTGCATTTGTTGGCTGGGCTCAGTGCCTCAGCCTGTAATCCCAGCAATTTGGGAGGCCGAGGTGAGAGGATTGCCTGAGCCCACGGGTTTGAGACCAGCGTGGACAACTTGGTGAGACCTAGTCTCTACAACAAATCCAAAATTCGCTGGGCGTGGTAGCGCGTGTCTGTAGTTCTGACTACTTGGAAGGCTGAGGCGGAAGGATCGCCACAGCCCAGCAGGTCGACGCCCGAGTGGCCGTGGGCATGCCACTGCACTCCAGCCTGGGCGACAGAGTGAGGCTCCTACTGGAAACAAAACAAAGCAAAACAAAACAAAACAAAAAACTTGTGGCTGTCTTCGGTGAGAACACTTGAGTAGAGAACATTAAAGTGCATGGGAGGCGAGCAGATGGTGGGCGGGTCTTTTTTGAGCCAAGCTTCTGATAGGAAAGTTGGTAAGGGGTTATATGCAAAGCTCCATGGATGGAGGAAAAGGCTGTGATTGGAGGAGCAAGTAAGCTGGGTCCCTCTGCGCAGTGAGCAGATGCTACACAGGCCCTTGCTCAGCATGCAGTCCTGTCACACTGAGGAGATGGCTTCGTTTTCGAGCCTAAGACTTTATGGAAAAGGGCAGACTCACCCTTATAATGGGGAAACAGTGAACTTTCTAGATATGTCTCTAGGTATGTCGATTCCCAACCCCAACTCCCCCTTGTCTGGGCCCACTGGCCTTGAGCAGGAGATCTCGTCATAGGACAGGCTAGAAGGGGCTCTGTGAGTAAGGCATGCCGTGAGGAAAGGCTTCGTTCTCTGTGCCCCTGCACCTGCCTCGCCCTGACAAACTCCGGGCCCCTCCTCTCCACTCCCATTCTTCCTCGCCTGCACCCCTCTCCTCTCAGGTGGGGAACTCTGAAGGAAACTGACAGAAATCGCGTGGGGAGGGGAGTAAGGATATCAGAAAGGGGCTGATGAGGAAAATAAAAAGATGGCGATTTCAGTATATTTTACTCTCCTAAGACAGGGTGCCAAGCTACTCGCCTCCTTCAGAAACACAGAGCCTAGAGATTTTCGCAATCCAAGCACGTGTCATATATGACTAGGTTTGTGACTAGGTCACGAGGAGCAAGCCTTAAGTTTGCTAGGGATCCCAGAGGGATACTGCAGAGGGATTGTTGGTTTATTAGATTGTTGGCTGGTGGTTATTTGAAGGGGTGATTGATTTGTTGGTTGGTTGTTAGTTGATTCACTCTGGACCACCTTTCCCCTTCACTGGTGTCCTCTAGACTCTTATTTAGATCTCTACATGAAGAGTGGAGCTTTACAAAAAAATTCTTTACCGAGGTCCCTAACTCCCTCCATTCACACCACATCCAGAAAAAAAGTGGATTTTTCTTGGACCGATTTCTCTGTTTACTAATCATCCACCTTAGAAATGCGTGGGGAGAGGGTAGACTTTCCAATCGGGGGGTGGGGAGGTGGGTGGGTAAATGAGTAGAGCTTAGTAGAAAGGTTCAGCAGAGAAGAGGGAACCTTTAGAAATGGGGGAAGGAGCACAAAACAGCAAGGGCCAATTTGAGAAATGAGAAGGGGAATAGCAGAGCTTTGAGGGCAGAACTCTGATATGGAGGTGGGGTTTAAGAAGGGTGGGGGATTGCCTGAGCCCGCGGGTTCGAGACCTGCTTGGGCAACTTGGCGAGACCCCATCTCTACAATAAATCAAAAATCAGCCAGGCGTGGTAGCGCGCACCTGTAGTTCCAGCTACTTGGAAGGCTGAGGCGGAAGGATCGCCGGAGCCCAGCAGGTCGAGGCTGCGGTGGCCGGGAGCGGCCCCTGACTCCAGTCTGTGTGACTGAGTGAGACTCCAACTCAAAAAAAAAAAAAAAAGAAGGGTGGAGGAGTAAGGAAGGTGGACCTTAGAAATGGGGGGAGCAGATGAAAGGGGTTCACATTAGAGATGAGGGTGGGGGAGCAGAGGAGGGATATGTGAACTTAAAAAGGGGCAGAGGTAGTGGAGGAGGTAGACAATAGAAATTAGAATGGGGGTGTATAGGGAGGGCAGGGCATATGTCAGAAACAGTAGAGAGAGTATGGAGGTAGAGCAGCAGAGCGAAAGGGATGAGCTTAAAAATGAGAGGAGCAGAGCAGAGAGGGAAATTTAGAAATGACGGATAGAGAAGGGGAGCAAGGAAGCCTGTAAACCTGAGTAGGGCAAGTCATGCAAGGAGGACTGACCGTAGCAGTGGGAAGGATCAAGGGAAGCAGACATTAGAAATGCCAGGAAAGAGGAGCAAGGGTTAAAGACCCTTGAAAAGGAAAGAGTAGAGCAGGGATGGACAATCTTAGAAATGAGGAGGAGGGGAGAGCAAAGGCAGAACTTATAAATGAAAGGGCACAGAGCACGGAGGGTTGACCTTATAAATGGAGAAAGAGAAGGAGGACATTGGCTTTAGAAAGGAGGAGGAAGGAACAGTGTCAGAGACCCACTCCGACCTTGGAGGGAAGGGTTAGGACCCGCACCGGAGAATCAGGAGACGGCGAGAAGAGACCACTCGAAGGCAGCTCTTCTGGGAACAGTCTGATCAGGACTGCAGCCAATTTTATTCAAACCTTTTCCAACTTATATACCATTTTCTATACCCTCCAGCAGTGTGATAATTATTTACTGGGGGCGTACAAATTCCATGATGTATATTGCAGTTTACAAATTATACATCACAAGACCATCACAAGACTTGCAAGTTCCAAGCAGACAATTCAAACTCCATGATGCCTGACGTGCTTCACAAAACTCACATCAAGGTCACAGGTGCACAATTTCAATTGTTCAAAATGTCTTCCATGGTGTTCAATAAATCATTCATATTATACTCTTTGTTCTAAACCCTGATTAATACAAAAACTTTCTAAGTTAACTCTAGGTTCAATCCAAGTTCACTGACTCCTAATATTTTTTAACGGTTGATATTATCAACTTAACACTATAATCTATAAGTTTACTTAAATGACTTAATTTTTATTTATTCCATTAACCTATTATGACTCAACATAGTGCCCTGTAATTCTATAACAATTAATTCAAATCTTATTCCTTACCATGACTTATATGAGTTTCATAAACCTAAACTTTAATTTTTATATGATCTAGTGATTGGACTTTAACTCAAAACTTAAATCTTTTTTCCTAGTACATTAATACATGGCTACGTGTAAAATTTCCTATTGTCATATTAGAAGCAAAAACAGTACCGTTGGGAAAATTTCGGTATACTAATCAAAGGATCTTAAAATTGGCCTACAGGAACAGGAACTAAAGTCATAATCTGAGAAAAGGAAACTTAAAAGCTTAAACAAAACTTAAAAGTTTTCTATGAATGCTTATTGCTGTTTAAATCTTTTCGATGGAAATTGTATCGTCTTAAATGTATGTTTTATCCAAACAAGTCTATTCTAAAAATCAAATAGTAGCTGTCACACTCTTGGATAATGGGCTGCACGGTTACCATGACAATGACCTCGGGCTGAAGCAAACGGAGTTTCGGCATGTAACGAAACTAGAAAAACGTCCTGCCTGGCTAGAGGCAGGGCAATAAAACTATTATGGTAACTTAGTTTCTAATCTTAATCCTAGGAGAAACTGCCTTTGGGAACAAGAGCTAACTAACTAGTCTACCAGGAAATAGAAGTTAAAAAATATCTAGAAAGAAGTAAAACTTAGAAGGGACAAGGTCATAAAAAATAATTCTGCTATGCAATTTTCCATCAGGTGTATAGAGATTTACTTATAAGTTTTACTGCCATGTATGCACACTGGTCACTAATCACACGCCAATATTATAGGTATAACTGATATCCTATATCAGAGGCGATCTTCCAGATGGGCCTTTACAGGCCTCAGCCATGTAGCTATAGATGTTGGCTCCCAACAGAACAGGGGTTCAGACCGTAAATATGAGATGGGGAGTAGCAATAAGGACAATCCTTAGAAGTGGGGAGAGGCAGGAGCAGGGAGAGTAGACCTTAGAAATGAGAGACGACAAATAGGGCGGGAAGTTCTTAGAAACTGGCAAAGCAGCTCAGCCAGGGAGGGCCTTGTAAGAGTTGGAGAGATGGCAGAGTGGACTTTAGAAATGGGGGAGGAGGGAATGACACTATTGTAATGAAATGGGATTATTTGTCTTTTTATTGCTGAGTTGTAAGCGTTCTTTATATGTTGTGGTTATTAGACCTTTCTCAGATAATGTGATTTACAAATATTTTCTCCTATACTGTGGTTGTCTTTTTAACTTTCTTACAGTGTCCTCTGAAGTGCCAAAGTTTTTAATTTTGATGAAGAACAATTTATCTATGTTTTCTTTTGTTCATGATTTGGTGTCATATCTAGAAAATCATGAAGCTTTACCCTTGTTTCCTTCTAAGAGTTTTCTAGTTTTAGTTCTTACATTTAAATCTTTGAGCCATTTTGAGTTAATTCTTGTATATGATATGAGGTTAAGATCCAACTTCATTCTTTTGCATTTGGATATCTGATTGTCCCTATATCAATTGTTTAAAAGACTATTCTTTTTTTCCCCCCAACTGAATGGTCTTCTTGCTTAATTTCATTTTTAGACAGTTCTTGCTGGTATGTAGAAATAGAATTTATTTTGCATATGGATCTTGTATCCTGCAACCTTGCTGAACTTGTTCATTAGTGCTCATGCATGTGTGTATATCTTCTTGTTTGTTTTTATTTTTATTTTTTTGTTCTTAAGGTATTTTAAACAATCTATTTCAAAACTGATATCAATAGGCTATCCTCTTCTAAGACATAGTCCCTGTTGATTTCATACTGGTTGCTACTTGATCCACACCCCAAACTCCATCAAGAGTTCTGAAATATTTTGTGGCATTAAATTTTCTTTTCTTTCTTTCTTGCCCTTCTTTCTTTCTCTGAGACAGGGTCTCACTCTGTCACCCAGGCTGGGGTGCAGTGGTGCAACCCTACCTCACTGCACCCTCAAACTCCTGATCTCAAGGAATCCTCCCACCTCAGCCTCCTCAGTAGCTAGCACTATGGGCATGCACCAACATGCTCGGCTAATTTTTTTAAAAAATTTTTGTAGAAAGGAGGGCTCACTGTGTTGCCCACGCTGGTTTGAAACTCGTGGGCTGAAGCGATTCTCCTGCCTTGGCCTCCCAAAGTGCTGGGATTATAGGCATGAGTCACTACATCTGAACTTGAAATTGCTTTTTAAAAACAATATTTGGTTACCAGTCAGTGCTGGTACTAAGAGGAGGTAAATGAGATATAAAATTTAAAGAGTCACTAAAACATTCGGCAATGGGGATAATTAATAAAATATTTTTAAAAAATCAAATGAGCTGGGCTCGGTGGCTCAGCCTGTAATCCCACGCTTTGGGAAGCTGAGGTGAGTGGATTGCCTAAGCCCGTGGGTTCGAGACCCGCCTGGGCATCTTGGCGAGACCTCATCTCTACAATAAATC
>NW_007258113.1:16812-22148 GCF_000164805.1 Carlito syrichta | reverse complement strand
TGCACTCCAGTCTGGGTGACAGAGTGAGACTCCAACTCAAAAAAAAAAAAAAATCAAATGGACAAACCATGGTCTTCTGGATGATTACTTGTTTTTGTAAATAAAGTTTTATTGATCTAGTAATTAGAGTCAAGAAAGTGAAGCACAACTGTGCAAATATAGGGTGTTTTCCCATCTTTTAAAAAATGTATTCATCCTGAACTGTTTTTGCATGAATTTTTATTTTTGAAAATATTATGTTAAGATATTTTTATCTTGTTTTTTGGAGTCTCCTTAAATTTTTTGCCTGAAGAGAGTGCTTCATTCACCTCATCCTAGGCCCTGTCTTTCAATGGGACCCTGAAGAAAAAAAAATCCAAAACTAAAGAGAATTTATAGCACTAAAGTAAAACCTCAGGCTTCTTGTATTTTTATTTGTGTTGAGTTCACTGACTTTATGTTGATTTCACTGACTGATGTTTTCTACTAATAGAAGAAAAAATATATAAACTGATAAATAGCCAGAGCAACAGGTTTATCTCAAAATTCAGAGAAATAGGGGCTACAGATATGAACTAGCCTGGTCCCAAAAATGTAGTAGTTTTGTAACCTTGTACAAGGAAACTCTTGGGGCCTGAGTTTCCTGATCTGAATAGGTTCAACATCATAGAGTTGTTGAGGATTAAATGAATTAATACAGGTAATGTGCACAAAGTACAATGCCTAACATGTGGACAAAGTTGAGTAAATATTTGCTATATGTATCCCTGAAAAAGCTGGCCTAAAGCCTCACTTTGGGGTAGCTAGCAGTTTGGGAAGCTGAAGAATTTACCCTCCTCTTAGGATTTCGTTATCAAACTTTAGGAATATGGTAGACTTGAGGGAAATAAAAAAACATCCAGGGGAAAGATGACGTTTAAGCAGCCCCTCCTCAGACTCTGGGAGACTGAGGGAGGTGGTTGTTTGGTATAACTTGAACAACAGCAGATTTAACGGATTTAGGAGGCACTGACATTTCAGTAAATGATGACAGTTGGAAGGATATTGCAGCGTCTGGTTGGGGAAAGATTGGTTCAAATATTTGAAAGGCTGGGGAAAAATGTTGAATTGAATATAGTTAGTTGGAGGTTGAATATGAGAGTAAAATCTCGCAGTTGTGGGGTTGTGCAAAATCTTAAGATTCACTGTTTTATCCTTTTAAACTTTGTTTCTCTGTGTTCATATTTATACCATTTTAGGCAGATGAGAATTCCAGCTTTGATCTTGACAGGAGAAATGGCAAAGCTTTCGATCAGTCATTACAGGTCCTTGCAGTTCAAAGGTAAGAGAAATACACCATAAAGAGCAAATGCATGTTGTTTTCTATGATTTAGTGAGAAAGCCATACTTTTCTCATAAATTTCCCCATGTTTTTCTCAAAGTAAAAATAATGCTTTTTAACAATACATATCTTTGTCTTTGGATAACTAAACATGCTTTAGGAAAGCAGTATTATATTGAGTGCAAATGAATTACTTCTGTTGTAATAAGTACTAAATAGAAAAAACCTCCACAAATTTATTTTGGTTCTTATCTTTATTAAACTTGCCTAAAAGGTATTAGGGTCATTTTAATTTGCAAATAAAAGGCAAACATAAGGCTAAGATTGGAAGTGGCAACAGCAAGAACTTAATAAGAACTGCACTTGTCTGTTCACCACTTTTACCTCAAGGAGACTAAAGGCAAAAATACTGTAGTTAGAAAGAAAGGAACCTGTTCTGCCTGCTAGATGTATTAGATCATGAATCCACAATGTTTGTGGAGAATTTACTTTGTATTATGCAAGGTGCTAGGCACTTAGGACACTGATAAACAATAGCCTCTTCTCAATACCTCATAATCTAGTTAAAGAGGCAGCTAAGTAAATATGTACGATTATACGTTACTTGTTCTGAAATTATGTATAGCCAGAATCTCTCAGAAACTGAAAGGAACCCAAGTCACTTACATTTTTGAGGTGTTTTGTGTTTTGTTTTGTTTTGTTTTGCATTGAAGTCTCACTCTGTCACCCACGCTGGAGTACAGTAGCACTGTCACGGCTCATTGCAGCCTTGACCTCCTGGGCTCTGGCTATCCTTCCACTTCAGCCTCCCGAGTAGCTAGAATTACAGGTGTGCACCACCAAGCCCAGCTAATCCTTTTAATTTTTATGTAGAGATGCAGTCTCCCTAAGTTGAGTAGTCTGGTCTCAAACTCCGGGGCTCAAGAAATCTTTCCGCCTCCGCCTCCCAAAATGCTGGGATTATAGGTGTTAGCCACCATGCCTGGACTCTAGTGTTTTCAATATTTTTAAAATGACAAAACAGTGCTTACAAAAACTTCAGTGTATTTTAAATGTTTAGAAATATAAAATAGTGCCCTCACCTCATTGTAAAAAAATACAATATAATTATGTTTTTCACAAGAAAATTAATTACATAATTATTTAACGATGTAATTATTCACTCAAGCAGTGTGATTGATTTTAAACTGTGTGATGAATATTGTCTTTCTTCAAGCCTGACAGTATATTTCTGAGACTAAGTATACCTTACTTAGTCAAGAATTTAAATTTGAGCCTCTTTGGTGAGGCTTGGATCAAATGGCTCTCCTTGAGAGATTGGCTAAGTGTTTTCTACGTGGATCCAGTGGAGAATATCATTACAGAGATCAGCATCAACAAAGCCCTATGTCTCTGTAATGATACATCGTGAGAACTAAGGGAAAAGACATGAGAATCTGGAAAAAGATTGTTGTATTAAAGTCACCTTCATAATCTCATAGCCTATGTTGCAAGGGTCCTTATACATCTTACCCAAGTTCAAAAACATCTGCTTTCTCTTCAATATGGAGAAGCTGAGCAGCAATTGGATATTGTCTCTAAATCATAGCTGACAAGATCTGTGATTTCTAGCCCTCTATACTTGTACAATCCCATTACAATGCAACAAATGGTGACCTCTGGAATTACAAAGTCTAAGGGCTAAAATTATGTATTATTTCACTTTTTGAGTTGGAGTCTCATTCTGTTGCCCAGGCTGGAGTACAGTGGCACACTCACAACCACTGCAGCCTCGACCTGCTGAGCTTAGGTGATCCTTCCTCCTCAGCCTTCCAAGTAGCTAGAACTACAGGCACGCACCACCATGTACTCAGAGGAGATGAAAAGCAAAATAGAAAACATTAAGTACTTTTTACATGTTACGTGGGTACACACGAGAAAACATTTTAGTGTTAATGATTATTAAATGCCAATTCAGTTCAATTAAAGTTTCTTTGGTTTGTTTGTTTTTTATTTTTTAGTCGGAGTCTCACTGTAGCCCAGTCTGGAGTGCAGTGGCATGTTCAGTGGCCGTGAGTCCACTGCATGCTCACGGCCACTGCAGCCTCGACCAGCTGGGCTCAGGTGATCTTTCCGTCTCAGCCTTCCAAGTAGCTGGAACCACAGGCATGTGCCAACATGCCCAACTAATTTTTGATTTATAGTAGAGATGAGGTCTCACCAAGTTACCCAGACTGGTCTCGAACCTGTGAGCTCAAGCAGTCCTCTGACCTCAGCCTCCCAAAGTGCTGGGATTATAGGAGTGAGCCACTGTGCCTGGCCCAATTAAGGTTTTTATCAAACATTCACTATGTGCTTAACAGAATTTCTATGAAACAGAAATTCTTCTTACACTGCAAGTTTTTCCTCGAATTTTCTAATCTTATTAATAGAATTTCGGAGCTGGGAGAAACTATAGAGACTCATTACTTACCAGTCAAATAAGGAGTCATTTACAGCAATAATTAAGGGAATGTCATTGCTAAATTCCCTGGTACTTTTACTCAGGTTATATCTGAGGTCTTTTATTTTATTTTTTTAGTTTCATAGTACATTACCAAGTTGGGGGCTTAAGTATTTTTTCCTGATATTACTTTTTAAATTACATTTCAGTTTGAACATTTGTGAAAATAAAATATTCATGAAATTCTAAATGCCACATTTATTTCCCAAAAATATAGCTAGAATGGATGCTCAAGATTTTATAACTGACATACATATATTTTTCTCCCTTTTGAATCTGAGGCACCTTCAAGATTAACCTTTTGCACTTGGATCACCAACCAGCAACTCAACTGCTTTTTTTTTTTTACGAAATAGTGAAAAACGAATCACTTCATATTAAATAGTATAGGGTTGGAACCAATTTTTTATTGCAGTGATATTTGGCTTGTAGTGGAATTTGGACATTGAGGAACTTGTTTATGAAAAAATTAAAATTTTATATCTTATATTTTTCTAACATGTGGTGACATGTGAAACAGTCACCAACATGCATTGCAGGTTTATTGATACACCTTGTGCAACACTAATTTGTTTGATGTCTTCCACCTAGCATTTTTCTATTCAAGTAGACAATGCAGTCTCATTTTCTTTCTCCCACATTAATAATATGCAATTTATTGTCCAGTCTGTTGTTCAAAGAAGATGTGGAAGGATGCATTCGTGGTTCCTGAAAAACACTTCTCATCTGATTGATCAGAATCTTGACAAATTTCAAATGGGACATAGGTTTTTCTTTTCTTTCTTTCCTTCTTTTTTTCTCAGTACAGCATATAGGCGTTCATAGCGCATATTTCTAGTCTCCAGAAGAAAAATTTCCTCTATCATTTCAAAGATTTTCACAAAAAACAATGTGTGTAAGAACAGTGTGGATCCACATGAAACACACTGCTCATATTTTCAATATAACTTAGAATCATTTCAGGCTTTTTCACTGATATAATATTTCCACCATGTAATGTCCTTATGATAGATTTCATTCCTGCATGATTCCTAGAGCTGAGAATTATAATGATCCTTTTGCCCTTTCATGCAATAAGCATAAGATTATTTTTCCTACACACTATTGGTTTTTTTAAGCCGGGCTCGGTGGCTCAGCCTGTAATCCCGTGCCTTTGGGAGGCTAAGGTGAATGGATTGCCTGAGCCCGCGGGTTCGAGACCTGCCTGGGCAACTTGGCGAGACCTCATCTCTACAATAAAATAAAAAATGAGCCGGGCGTGGTAGCGCACGCCTGTAATTCCAACTACTTGAAAGGCTGAGGCGGAAGGATCGCCGGAGCCCAGCAGGTAGAGGCTGCGGTGGCCGGCAGTGGCCACTGCACTCCAGTCTGGGTGACAGAGTGAGACTCCAACTCAAAAAAAAAAAAAAAAAACTTTAGCTTTTTTATTTGTGCTGGTTGACTTTATACCAGAAAGATGACATTTCATCTTTAGTAGCTCTTCTGCTAGGACAATACCGAGTTGAGGGCTTAAGTTTTTTTTCCCGATATCACTTTTTCAATTACATTACAGTT
>NW_007258113.1:0-16792 GCF_000164805.1 Carlito syrichta | reverse complement strand
CGAAAATATAGTGTAATATTTGTCAATAAACATGTGCTATACTGCAGCACTGGGAACTTTTTCCAACAACTTTTTATATAAGTATAATTGAATTCTGGTGCTAACTAGAAAATCAAGTTGAATGATGTTTTCTGTTTTTGAATCAGCTAGTGCATGAATGTGTATAGCCCATTTGGTAGACTTATTTGGATTGTTTGTTACAAAAGATATTCGCCAATTAAATTGAACAACAGATTGTCAACACAAATTGCCTGATCTGGTATGAAATATTGTGAAAATTTTGAATCGATGTATTCCAAATAATTATTGGTCTTTTGAATACAAGTTCTGATTGTCCCCTTACTTGACACAAGTGTCTTCAAATAAAGCTTCCAGAAGATTTAGTTGCATAAACCTTTTTCTACTGAATGTTTCCAAAGAGTATTTTAATATTGAAAGCAGTTGACCAGTACTATTGCAAATTTGGTACTTGAATTATTCCCATGTTTAGGATAACTGTGATACAAGCTAAACATTCCTGTTGGTCAGCATCATGCCACTTATGCCATATCAATTTGTGTGATAGCTGCTTTTTCCTTATTTTATCATTCACATAACACTTTGTTTCTTTTGTTACACTATCCACTAATTCATTTGAAAAACATAGAGTAATACAGTCAATCAGTTCTCTTAAATTACTTGCTATTTGTGGTCCTGTTGTTTGAAGATGTACAACAAAATTTATTCTCACTGGAGGATCATCATTTTCTGTAACAATTTGCATTCTTCATTTGACGATACACTGTCTTCTATTTCGTCAAAACTACTAACACTTTCATTGCTATGACTGTCTATGATAATACATTTGCCTTTTTTCTTCTTGGTGGGATGATATCACTATTACTATTATCATTTTCTTCCACATCAATGTTTATTTTTTCTAATTTATCTATATAAAAGTCTAAATCTATAATGACTCATCTTAGCTACTGGTTATATTTTACTCTCACTTTTGTCTTTTCGTTTTGCCATTGTTCTGCAAACTAAATAAATGGATAAAAATTTCTAATTGTAAATTATGAAATCACAAAATTAAATTTATCAAAAGAATATTACTTTTCAATTTTACTTTTCTGAGAGTGCATATAGATATATTCATTCTGTGCTGCTTGATACTTCAAAATGATCTGCCTTCAACTTTGAAAGTCTGTTTCTTTTAAGGCTACAGTGACTTGCTTATCTATCTTTTCAAGTTATGCCATATGATACATTGGACATATCCACAGCTGCCTTTCTTATACAAATACTCTTTATTGCTACTTTCTGTTACAAAGAAGTATTGGCACCACTGTGAAAACACTTCACACATTCTTTCTACATAATGCCAGCCGAATATTTTTAAACGTATATCTCAGTATATATGCCATGTCTTTATTTGCTTTTTTGTGTAATTTAAATGGAAAACTTCAAGGAAACCTACATTTTTGTAAAATTTGTGCTGGCATAAGTTTGTCCTGTATAATCACTAGCAAACTCTTTATGGCTCCTGAGAGGGGACATCAGAGCGGTTTGCTAGATTTGTGATGACCCCTCAGAGAGGACATCTGAGTGCAAAGGGCTACAATTTCCTACTCATTTGACTTTTAACACTGTTGGCATTTTAAATACTGATGTCTGGACTCAGTATTAGTTTAGACGAGTACTATGCTATACAGGCTTTTCCTAAGGTGACACCATATCAATGCTCTAAGTGCAAAGAGAAATGGAGTAGTCAGCTTTTAGCAAGAGGTGAGATAAAAGATTTGTATTATACAAAGCTTTTCCATTTTATTGGAAGCCATGCAGAACTTGGCTTGGGAAGTAACAAACATATTTGCTTTTAAGATTGAATATTATATTAAATATACCTATCATTCATGTTTTCTTTGTACTCACTTTTTCAAGACAGTTTTATATTTTTCACTAAACAAATGTTCTTTAAAAGTGAACTAAGTTTATGAAGACAGCCAATAACGGAATATAACTTATTAGATAACAGAAAGAATAGTGGTTTCTTCCAGTAGTTGTACAGCAATCATATAAATTATCTTTCTATTATTTAAAAGCATTGATCAACTTCCTGATTTCATATGACATCTAGCATATTGCCAAGTTCATAGAATTCTCTCAGTAAGTACTTTTATTTGGTAGATTGACAGGACACTGTGTTAGAGATTGTATGGGATTCTCCCACTATACGATGTCCATAACCCTCACTACTTGTGCCTTCGCTTCTATTTATTACTGCTTACTGAGGTGTTAACACTCAAGACCTTTCATCATTTATATCTATCTTATCTGTCTAATCTTTCTCCCCATAACTTATTCTCTAGCACTAATCTTCCATAGTGCTAGATTAGCCAAGCTGATCTTCTCCCTCAACATACTATATTCATTCCTTACTCTAAGCCTCTTGTCTTGTTTCTCTTTCCTAGAGTGTACAGATCTTTCCCCTCATTCAAAGTCTGTACATTCCACTCACCCCTGTCTCAAGGATTTTACAGCCCTACCAGTACACAGTAGTCTGTTTTTTCTCTTCAGTCTTAGGGCATTTATTCTCCATGTCATTTAGTTGGTAATCATATGTAGGCAATTCACAGCTGGTAAATGTGTTATGTTCTAATACCACCTTTGTATGCCAACTGTTGGATATGGAAATAATTTTCCCCAAAGAAATCATATTATAAAGGGTGAATAGGCTTCTAAGGAAATGCACAAAAGTATATTTAATGCACATATAGCAGAGATATAGTACTGATTTTCAGATTGCAGCAACCATTTATAATAATGCTTTGTTGCACTAGTGTATTTCAGGGTCTAATTGAGAATTCCAGGAAGGCATTTCCCCCTGCCATTGTTTTAAGGATATCTCTCTATGGATTCCTTCTCCTCCCCAATTTAACCTCATCTCCTTGGTGATACAGGTAGGTCTCTCATAACTGTTGGTCCAGTGAGAATACTGTGAGCTCTGGGGAAGAGCTTTCTGCTTATAAGGGGATGGGTAGAAGAGCGTGAGGCTGTGGAGGTCCTTGCAGTCATGTTCTCATTGCATCTGAGATAGATGGGGAGAGAACTTGTTCTTCTTTTACTTTTTCCTTAACACCACACTAGTATAAACTTTTATCTCTTCATTCTTGAACTAGTGCAGCCCATCTGCTTCCCCACAAAGTAACTAGTTTTACTTTTCATAGTTTCACTCGATTCAGCAATCTACTGCTAAACCATCATTTTCATAATCTCACTCCTATGTTCTTTGAAGGTTCTTCATTGCTCACAAGAACATTAGAATTACTTGGAGAACTTTTAAAAAATACAGAAACTTGAGTTCCGCTCCAGCTCTACTGAATCAGATTCTTGAATAGGGTCCTGAATCTTACAAGTCTCACCAGATAATTCTGATGCACAGCCAGGGTGGAGAACCACCGACCTCTAGGATAAGGTTTAAAAATCTTAGCATGGGAATTTCAAAGCCTTCTATGTTCTCCCGTCATTAGCTAAGCTTGGGCAAGTCACTTCCTCTCTTTGGGTCTCAGTTTACCTATCTGTAAAATAAGGGATTGATATTTTTCCACTTAATGTTTGCGTTCCAAATTCGGAGTACTCTTTAGCAGTTTTTTTTTTTTTTTGAGTTGGAGTCTCTCTCTGTTGCCCAGACTGGAGTGCAGTGGCCGCTCCCAGCCACCGCGGCCTCGACCCACTGGGCTCTGGTTATCCTTCCGTCTCAGCCTTCCGAGTCGCCGGAATTACAGGCGCGCGCTACCATGCCCAGCTAATTTTTTTTATTTATTGTAGAGATGAGGTCTTGCCAAGCTGCCCAGGTGGGTCGCGAACCCGCGGGCTCAGGCAATCCACTCACCTCAGCCTCCCAAAGAGCGGGATTACAGGCTGAGCCACCGAGCCCGGCTCTTAGCAGTTTTTGACCCAAAATAGCATGACCCTTCATGCCTCATCCTCCCTGTTTACTCAATCTCACCCTCCAGCAACTTCTTTTTTGTTTCCCCATGAAAAAAAGTCCTCAAAGGGAAGCATTTTGCCAGTGTGAAAGAGGTGAAACAAAAACAGCAGAAGCACTAAAAGGCACAAAAATTGATGAGTTCAAAAACTGTTTTGAACAGAGATAAAATCGTCTAAAAAGCACAAAAATCGATGATTTCAAAAACTGTTTTGAACAGAGATAAAATTGTCTCTTAGATATATTGCACGCATGCCTGTAATTCTGGCTACTTGGAAGGCTGAGGTGGAAGGATTGCCGGAGCCCAGCAGGTGGAGGCTGCGGTGGCCGGGAGCAGCCACTGCACTCCAGTCTGGGCGACGGAGTGAGACTCCAACTCAAAAAAAAAAAAAAAGAGGGTACCTTGAAGGTGACTGAAGCTTAAACATGTAAGAATAAATGCACAATTTTTAATGAATAAATTCCAGGGCTTTGGGGTCTCCCCTCGTATATTTTACTTAATGCTATAATTTAGACTAAAATAAAAATGCTATATTTTAGACTAAAGCTGATTTAGAACATACTATAAACAAAACAAATGTGTGCGTGATTATTATCAAGTCTCAAATATAACCATGACATCTTTTCTGACTTTTAAACAGTTTTATTTCCTTGTGTTATAGACTGTCAGGAAAAATTGCTGCTGTCTATTGTATAGCTTATTCTTCTGCTCTCTACTTCGGTGTGTTTATCTTCCCTGTGCAAGTGACCTCTTTGACATGAAATTAAATTGTGGAATAAATATAACAAAAAAGGAAAAATATCAAAGAGAAAATTGAATTTCCTCTTAGTGTAATGAATTTTATATAGCAGCTGTGGATGTAGCCATTGAAACTGAACCCATACTACAGGGCTTCTGATATTTTAAAAAGAAGCCAGTACTGTCACTTATAAGTCTAAATTGTGTGAAAGCAGTGACCATTTTAAAGAAAACCTAAATCTCAACACTGCAACAAAATACTTTGTCATCCAGAGTAGTGAACAGCCTTAGAGTAAGACTAAATAAGTGGGAAAATAATGTATTATTGACTCAGAGACTCTCCTTATTACAGATTTGGTTGGATACCAGAGTAGATTTCCCCCTTCTTTCTTCTAAAACAGTTACTATGAGTCAAAATATCTTGATGCTATTGGTCAGGTAGCAAAACTGAATCTTAGACCCATTTGTTGAATGCAAACTATGGCAGTCAATCTCTGCAAAGCCTGCTTGGGACTGATTCTACTAGACATTACTATAAAAAGCCCATCTCATATGAAATGTACACGATTTTGCTTTCTGTAATACTATTGCTATTCTCTAGTCTTTCTCTGATGTTTGTTCAGTCATACATACAGAGAGTCATACATTATTTGGGTTGGGTCAGACAGATGGGACAATGCTCCCATACAGTAATATATTCAAAAGGAAAGGATTAAAAAATCCTATGGGATTAATTTTTCATTGCCTAGATAGCGCTAAGACTGAAGTTGTCTTTATAATGTTATGTGCAGCTGGGCTCGGTGGCTCAGCCTGTAATCCCACGCTTTGGGAGGCTGAGGTGAGTGGATTGCCTGAGCTCGAGGGTTCAAGACCCGCCTGGGCAGCGAGACCTCATCTCTACAATAAATCAAAAAATCAGCCGGGCATGGTAGCGCATGCCTGTAATTCCAGCTACTCAGAAGGCTGAGGTGGAAGGATTGCCGGAGCCCAGCAGGTCGAGGCTGTAGTGGCCGGGAGTGGCCACTGCACTCCAGTCTGGGCGACAGAGTGAGACTCCATCTCAAAAAAAACAAAAACAAAATAATGTTATGTGCAAGCTAAAAAATAAACGAAGCATTTGAATATAGAGGGAACGATTTCTAGGTATTTCTGGAACCATTTCATTTATTTTGCTTCTGAGTTAAAAAGGAATAATGTGAGTTGCAGAGTGGTTTAATTGAAACTTCAAATGACTTAAGTCCTTTTGGGCAAGACCTTAGATTTAAAGCCATGCTATAGATTTCCTGTATAGCACAATATGGTTTTAAAAAGCCTGATAACTGCCTTACACTAAATCTTAGCTTGAAGAAATAAAAAAGACAGGGCAAAGTGGATGCTTGAATACTGGATTATCAAATAGTGCTATTACACTACTTGAATGTGACCTCTACCCTGGTGCTTCAAAACTTGACCTTATGAAATTAATTTCAAATAGAATTGAAAGAAAAATGCCATTTTAATGGGAATACCACTTTCAAATGAATGGCCATTAACCTGGGTGCTAGTATTCTAATTCTTGGGATAACTGAACTTTTATATTAATACACGTAGTTCATCCATTAAGTCATCCCTGACAAGACTGCATAAATGTTTCTCAACTATAGCTACAGATCTGCATGAGCCCCAAGAAATTTTGTATTTTATTTAATTCCCAAGATATAACTAGCCACTAGGATTATCTTTGGTGACCCCGAGGAGTAGAAGAATTAAGCCACTACAAATTGTACATGAGTGCGATAACAGACTGATCCAGAGCACTCTCTCATGTCATTGTAAAAGGTACTGACTCAGGAAGGAGCTTGCTCTTCATTTTCTCCTCTCCAGAGTTTTACTGTCGTGTTTAGGAAGTCACCCATCTAGTTGGGTGCCTGGAAGCTGGATAGTGATTGTTTCAGGGCAGATGGGAGGATGGAGATTTTTAAATCTTCATATGAAAAAAAAAATCATTGTATTTAAAAAAGACACCTGCATTCCTATGTTTATTAAAACACTGTTCACAATAGCAAATTCTGAATGCTTCCAGCTACTATAATAGCCTAGGTTCATTGTTTCTGTGGTATCTCCTGTGAACTTCCATCACTACTTCTTACTTTTGTCGCTTCCTTTTGCTCATTTTGTTACTTTTTGAGAAAATCCATGTAACTAATTGTCTAGCACTTAAATATAATCAGAGTTGACCCTATTGCTAATATTTCTCTGAAACTGAAATAACATTTACTGAAATTATTTATTTAGATGAGCTCTCCCTTGAGCTATTGCAATCCGAAAGTACTTTGCTTTTGCATAACTGAAGTCATCAAAAATCTGTTTAATAAGAATTTTTCTTTCTTGTTCCAGGAAACTAACCCTAAAAAGTCTGTATTGTTTGACCTTTGTTATGGTTTTACAAATTCATTATACTATATCATTTTTTTTAGAGCTTCCAATTTTTAAAATATTCTGAATACAGTGAGATAGAATATAGATTATTTGCTTCATTGTTGTTATTTGGCTCTTTCCATTTTAAAAATTGTATTTTCTAATACAGAAGACATTATAATCCTTAAAAAGATAAAAGACCCAAACGCTAAAGAAAAAATGAATAGGGTACAGAAGCATAGAAAAAGGAACCCCTAGCCGGGCTCGGTGGCTCAGCCTGTAATCCCGCGCCTTTGGGAGGCTGAGGTGAGTGGATTGCCTGAGCCCGCGGGTTCGAGACCCGCCTGGGCAGCGAGACCTCATCTCTACAATAAATCAAAAAATCAGCCAAGCATGGTAGCACATGCCTGTAGTTCCGGCTACTTGGAAGGCTGAGGTGGAAGGATCGCCGGTGCCCAGCAGGTCATGGCTGTGGTGGACGGGAGCGGCCACTGCACTCCAGTCTGGGCGACAGAGTGAGACTCCAACTAAAAAAAAAAAAGAAAAAGAAAAAGAAAACGGAACCCAGCTTCAAGACAGCAATCAACTGCTCATAGTCCTCACCATCTGAGAGGTAAAGTATACTACTAAAAACAAAATTACATATGGTAAAAGGAGTCTGAAATATTTGTAAATATTGTAAGCACAACCTGGGCAACATAGAGAGACCATGTCTCTACAAAAAAATTTAAAAATAAGCTGGGCATGGTGGTGCATGCCTGTAGTCCCAGTTACTCAGGAGGCTGAGCTCTGATCATGCCACTGCACTCCAGCCTGGCAGACAGAGTGGGATCCTGACTCAAAAAAAAAAAAAAGCAAATTCATTAATTTCCGATGTTGTTCTAAAATTGCATTATGCTGATTGTTTTATTTTTCCTGGATATAGACTCATACAGATTTGATACAAATTTATGCCATATTAAATATAAAAATGATTTTTGTCGTTGTTGCTTAAAACTGTTTTATTGGAAGAGAAAACTCCATGAGGTGAATATCTGGAGACTGCTGGTTCTAGACTTCAGAAAATTGGGCCCGCAGGCCAATGATATATTAGGAAAGGACATGAACATGGTTTTGTGGCCAGGACAGCCTTGGCTCATCAGACGCCATGATGAGCTGCAGGTCCTGTGTCCATGTTTCTGAGTTGAGGCATGGCCTGTGGACTCATGTTCAAGGTCTGTAGGTCCCACAGCCTTGTCTTCAGAGGTGTCCCCATGAAACAATTCTGTATACTTGCGGAAGGAGCCACGAGTCAGGTGAACTGGGTAGTGTTTCCTGTTAACGTCCATTTTGGCAGGCACTGCTTGCGGCAGATCACACGTCAGCAGACTGGTAATGCCACACTTAGATGAGGATATCGCTAAGCTTCTCTTGAAGAGCTACCCGTTCCTTGGGGGGACAAGCTTGGGGGCCAGGCTCATCGGTTTTCCACTGAAAGAGTTCTGCCAGCTCCCCCACTTCCCCCACCAAGGCCAGGAGGAGGTTCAGAGGCTTATGGAACTGGTCCTCATCTCGTTCAGCAGCAAACGCAGCATGGAGGCATCTGATGTCCTCGAGTGTGGGCTCCGGATTGAAGGTGAACTGGTCCGCGGCAGCAGTGCTCCAACCCCCGAGTCCCCACCCGTCTCCCCAGAAGCCACTGACATCCCGCCAACCCCACTGCAGCCCCATATTCACTGTAAAAAGATTTAAAATTTATATGAGTTACTTCCCTAAAAGAGGGCAGGCTGAAAAATTAACCATACTAGCTGAGAAATATTTTGTACTTGCTTACGAGCCTGGACTGGTTGGTCTAGCTCCAGATTTAGGAGGCAATATAGGAGGGCTAAAAACGTGTTCAATGATCTGAGCACCATGGCATTCACATTTTGAATTTTAAAAAATAATGATGTCCTCTGTATCCCTAACCTCACTAGTTAGTCTAGTACGCATATTTTAATATGAGTGTGCTGCAGATTGCCACAGTAGAGAAGTCTTTTCAATAATCATTGGGTCTTCATGTTCTAGTTAACAGATTGGAAGCATCTTGACATTGTGCATACTCTAATATCCTGCCAGTAGCCTACTCTGCTTCATTGAAGTCCTTATTTGAATCTTAAGTGGCTCGAGTTGTTTTGAGAAGAGGAGGTGATGGTGGTTATTATAGGGGCAAAGTAGCAAAGAATAGTGAAATGGCCTGTTCTATTGTTCCTAACCAAACATAAAATCGATCCTTGTGAGTCTTTTGGAGATCTATATTCTTTGATAGTTTCTTAACCTATCTTTATACTGAAAGAAAAGCAGATACTTGAAGCAAATATCCATATTGCTCCATTTCTCTTTTTTCTATTGGAATATTCTTTCAATTAACATCATACAATATGTCCCAACTTTGGTGCTATATGAAACTAAGTTCGAAGTATTGCATACTGAGAAGACTACCTATTCAGGTACGCAAATAGAAATAGTATGGTAAATTTGTTCTAGAATTTAGTGAGACTCCCAGGTGACATCAGAGTAATGAAATATCAAAAGTTTTGCAAAAATCAGTACAGAGCTTTATAAAAATGAGATTACAGAAAATACTTCTGAAAGATATGTTGATTTTACCAATTGAAAGTACAGAAAATAATTATTTTTAAAGGAGACTCAAGGTCTAGAAACAACTTGGAAGAAAGAAATCATGATAAAAAACCATATCAAGAACGTTCTGGATTCAAGTCTGGACAAAGCTTTTTAAAAAGGCAGACTTTAATTAAGCAGGTAAATAAATACCAAGAATTAACCAATACAAAAGGTCCTAAATTTGATATATTACTTAATATTATGGATTATTTTAAATTCTATTGAGATCAGGGATTGTTTCTTAGTATTATTCCATGGTGCTTTGGACATAATTGAAATTCAATATTTGTTAACTGATTTTTCCCTGTAACAATTTTAACAAACATTTGATTTTTGCTATTTTTTAATCATTGCTAGAAATTTTAAAATGCCAAAATTATTGGTTATTGTTACCTGTCTTATGTATGAATTATACATGTTTTTGTCCTCATACAGAGTCTTTCGTCTTAAGTTATAGTATAAAATGTTGCAGTAGCTTTGTGAATGGATTGCAAAAGTCAGAAGTCAGATGACATAGGATATGAAATATACTCTGGAACCGAAATGTGAAATAGACTATAATTGCACAAATCCATCACCTCTAAACTTGTATAGGTGAGCCAGTCACTGGATAGGAATTTGAGGGGTGCCCATATCCAGATTTATAAGCTAACATTGCTGATTCTTCTTAAGGTGTTATGTAGCCATTTAGCAAAATGGCAGTTCTGGGAGCTTAAACTATCTTTACCAAATTATTTAAATGCCAGTGTTTATATATTGGTTTTGGAAAGGAATATGTTGCATTTTCAAATAATTGAAGGATTAATTCAGTGTCTAATCTATGACGGCACTATAATACCAGAACACTGCTTCAAATATTGTAATTGGTGGTGGGAGAGAAAGATAAGAAATGTAATGCCAGGTGGGATGCAGTATATTTTCTAATAGGACATAAGTTATATATTGTGGAGATGAAGAATTTCATTTTGATTGGGAGGACTTGAGAAGATTTGAAAGAGGAAATGGCATTTGATATGTGCCTTGTAGGATGAGGAGGTTTTTGATAAACTCTGGAAAGAAGAACATGAGCTTCCTTCTGCTATAGTCCAAGATGCATAAATGAACTGAGAATATTGTAAAACGGTATTTTCAAGTTGAAAGCATCCTTCTATTGCTCATACTTTTGAAACTTTTGAGACTATCATTACAGTAGAACTCACCAGAAAAACAAATATCTTGCAGTAAAGAAATATATTAGGAAATCTGTAGAACCCGGGTTGGTGAAAATATTTTTATATAAACATTTTGTAAAGGATTGCAAGCTCCTTTAGAAAGGTACTTGAGTACATATGGGTCTTTAAGAGATGAGTCTCAATCCTGTTTCCTGCTGCCCCACTGTGCTCCCAACACTAGTCACTTAGAAGAGGTACATGTCAGAGCAGAAAGAGGCCATAGAGATCCTCCATGTTACAGCTGCAATCCTGGGACCCAGAGAGGGGTGTATCAACTCTCCATCGCAGGCCTGGAAGGGTGACAGAGGACTTCTGGCAAGATGGTGATGGGGCAGCCTGATCTATGAGACCCTCTGCAAAGGAGAACACAGAGGGTTTCTGGCTCTCTCCCCAGGCGCTGCAGATCTCAATGTGGGCAGCCTGCTCTTCACATGGAGCTTGGCCGTCACCACCGCTGGGGCATCGCGGCGGTCTGGACAACCACTGCAGCTGCAGACACAGCAGCCACCAGTGCCACCGCAACCTCCATGACAGCCATAGTGAATCGCACCACCTGTGCCTGAGGCAATCCACAACTTCAGTCCTTGAAGCCCCTGCAGGCAAGATCTGCTGGGATCGCTGCCACCTCTGCTGCCACCTTGACGTCCTGCCAGCCATGGGTCTCCTCTCGTGTGCCCTGAGGCTGGCTTCCATCTCTGGCCTCTGCCCAGCCTCAGTCCGGTTCCACCCACTCTGGACAAGCAGCTGAAATAGCACCACCTGCTAGTGATTCAAGGTAACAACACCAAAGTGGGAAAAGCAGACATAGGCCATATTTGAATAAACTGAGGGTGATCTGAACTGTCCTTCACAGCAGGCCAGGGGCAACTGACCCCAACTATGAACTAATTTACCAGTTTGAGAAGACAGCTGGAAATCAGAGCTGAAAGGACATTGTACTTAAACGAAAAGTCTCAGAGTGTGCTCAATTGGTTCTGTTTAATGACTTGATTATATTGCTATTGTTTTGTTCCTTTTTTTTCTATTTCTTTTCTTCTCTTTTCTCCTCTCTGTAAACCATATCTTTGTATAGAGGAACAGCACACCAATAAGGTGGTTGGTTAGCTTGTATGTTAACATCATTGTATGTTTTATTTTATTTTTTGTATGGGAACTGGTTAGTCTGTAGCCGTGGTCTATTGTTTTTATCTGTTTCGGTTTAGGTCTCTCTCTCCTTTTGTTGATACACTCGTCTGTTTCGCCCCTTACTCCTCTCTCTCTCCACCCCCCTCTTCTCCCCACTGTCTGTTCCATTCTCTTCCCTCTGCTAACCTCATTTTATTTCAGGGAGTAAACCTACAGCCCCACTGCACGGACAGATTCCAAGGCAGTGGGAAGTGGGTTTCAGATTATCCATACACCTCTCGGCAAATACCAGGACCTGCAGATAGATTTTGAATCACAGCTCCCCACTTAAGTAAATCTCAAAACTGCAAAAAGGACCACTCCCAAACTACAGTGCAACTCCAGAATTGAACAAAGTAAGAGGGCATACATAAAGAATAGGAGATTGAACAAACAGAAGTAAAAGCAATCCCTCTGTCCCTGAATAACAGAATTAAAGAAGACGGTGATGTGAAGGGAAGGAAAAAGTAGGGAGGGGGAAAAAAACCGCACAAATGAAGAAAAACCAAAAGAAGAATATAGGTCTCACACAGACCCCTGGGAGATCAGAAACTGAGAAAACAGACTCCGGAACACAAACAATGAATGACCAGAATGACTGGTCGCATGCAACAAACCCAGTCATCAAGACATTAATAGAGAGAATTTAAAAAATTGAGGAGAGACAAGAGGAAAATAGGAAGGAGCTGATGTCAGAACTAACAGCAGTAAAGAATACAGTGATGGAAATAAATAACAAACTAATAAGCATGGAAAGCATAATTAGCCAAGCAGAAGAAAGAACCTCAGAGCTCGAAGACCAAAACACAGAAATAACCAAAACTGTCAAAAGCATAGAAAAGAAGCTCAAAAAGACAGAACAAAACCTTCAGGAGATGAATGATCACTTCAAGAGACTGAACCTAAGAGAAATTGGCCTTCCTGTGGCAGAGAGAAAAACAGAGGCCACACTGGAACAAACATTTCATGAAATCATTCAAGAAAACGTCCCTCATCTCATTAAGGATGAAAAAATTCAAATTTCAAATTTCAAAGACAACAAATGAGAAGACCAACTCGCAGACACATAATAATTTGCCTAAACAAAGTAGGTATAAAAGAAAAAATCCTAAAGGCTGCAAGAGAAAAAGGTCAGACTACCTACCAGGGAAGATCAATTAGAATAGCAGCAGATTTATCTACAAAAACCCTCCAAGCTAGGAGAGCTTGGATCCCTATCTTCAAAGTTCCAAAAGATAAGCAATTTCAACCTAGAGTAACATACCCAGCCAAGCTAAGCTTCATCAGTGAGGGAGAATTGAAATCTTTCCCAGATATCCAATCCCTAAGAACCTACGCTGCCACAAGACCACCTCTACAAGAAACACTTAAGAAAGTATTGAACACAGAAGAAAAGCAAAAAAGAACAGCAATGTTCTTCACAAGAGTACAGGCAAAAGATTAAAAACACACATGATCCAACTCTAAAACCAAAGGAAAGACAACACAAAAACAGGAAGAACAACAACTCTGTAAGAACATTATCATAGGGATCAACTCTCACATTTCAATAATTAGCCTGAATGTGAATGGACTAATGGACCACTGAAAAGACATAGAATGGCAAAATGGATAAAACATCACCATGCAACAATCTATTGCCTTCAAGAGACTCACCTCACTAGAAAGGACACTCACAGACTCAAAGTAAGAGGATGGGAAATAAATTTTCAGGTGAATGGAACACAAAAGAAAGGAGTCGTGATCTTAATCACAGACAAAACACCCTTTAAGCTAGCAAAAATTTAAAAAGAAACAGAAGGCCACTAAATAATGATAAAAGGTTCAATCCATCAACAAGAAATATCCATCCTAAACATATATGCACCAAACATGGGAGCACCGACTTTCATAAAGCACCTCCTACATAAACCAAAAAAAGACATTGACTCCAATACCATCATAGCAGGGGACTTTAATACCCCACCCACAACCCAAGACAGATTGTCAGGACAACAAATCAGCAACAAGATCCGAAACCTCAATGTGACTCTTGATCAAATGGACTTAATTGATACTTACAGAACCCTCCATCCAAAGACCACAGAATACATATTCTACTCATCACCGCATACTCTAAGATCAACCACATACTTGGCCATAAATCAAGCATAAGCAAATTTAAAAGGACTGAAATTTTACCATGGACCTTCTCGGACCACAGTGGAATAAAAATAGACATTAACCTCAACAAGGTCCCTCAAAAACCCACAAAGACATGGACACTAAACAGCATGATGCTAAACAAATCCTGGGTCAATGATGAAATCACAACAGAGATTAAAAGATACCTGGAAACAAATAAAAATGAAGAAACATCTAACCAAAATCTCTGGGACACCATGAAAGCTATAGTAAGACGAGAATTTATATCCCTACAAACGCACATGAAGAAAATTGGGAGGATCACAAATTAACAGCCTAACAAGCCACCTAAAGAAGCTGGAAAAGCAAGACCACAAAAACCCTAATTTCAGCAGAAGAATCCAGATCACCAAAATAAAAGCCCAAATCCAGGCCATAGAAGACAAAAAGATAATACAAAAAAATCAATGAAACAAAAAGCTGGTTCTTCAAAAGGATAAATAATATCAATGGTCCCCTAGCTAGACTGACCAAGAAAAAGAGAGAAAAAGCCCAAATAAACACAATCAGAAACACAAAAGATGAAGTCATATCTGATCCTGAAGAAATACAAAAGATCATTAGAGACTGCTATGTTCTCTTGTATGGAAACAAACTTGAAAACCTTTTGGAAATGGTGGGCTTTCTGTCATCACACAACCTGCCTAGGTTGAAACAAGAAGAAATTGAGACCCTAAATAGATCAATAACAATCAAGGAAATTGACTACATAATAAGAAAACTACCTACAAAAAACGCCCTGGATCAGATGACTTTCCAGCAGAATTCTACAAGACATTTAAGGAGGAGCTGATACCAATCCTACTGAAGGTATTCCAGGCAATTGAGAAAGATGGAACTCTCCCCAAATCATTTTATGAAGCTAACATCACATTGATACCCAAGCAAGGTAAAGACCCAACAAAGAAAGAGAACTACAGGCCAATATCTTCGATGAGCATAGATGCTAAAATTCCCAGCAAGATCCTAGTGAACCAGAATCAACAACACATCTCAAAAATCATCCATTATGACCAAGTAGGCTTCATCCCTGGGATACAAGGCTGGATCAACATTTGTAAAACCATAAATGTAATTAAATACATCAACAGATGTCAAAACAAAAACCACATGATTATATCATTAGATGCAGAAAAAGTTTTTGATAAAATCCAGCACCCCTTCTTGATAAAAACCTTCGAACATCTAGGCATATGGGGAACATACCTCAAAATAGTAAAAGCCATCTACGAGAAACCCAGAGACAGCATACTTCTAAATGGACAAAAACTGGAACCATTTCCTCTGAAAACTGGAAAAAGACAAGGATGTCCACTCTCACCCCTCCTGTTCAATATAGTATTGGAAGTCCTGGCTAGAGTAATCAGACAAGAGAAGGCAATCAGGGGTATACAAATAGGAAAAGAAGAAGTCAAGCTTCTCTCTTTGCAGATGACATGATCGTGTACCTTGAAAATCCAAGAGAATCTGTCAAAAACCTCCTTACACTGTTAAAGGACTTTGGCAAAGTCTCAGGATATAAAATAAATGTGCAAAAGACAATCACATTTCTTTACACCAATAATAAACAAACAGAAACCCAAATAAAAACCACAATTCCATTCATAATAACCACAAAAAAAATGAAATACCTTGGTATCTTCCTCACCAGAAACGTGAAAGACCTTTAGAATGAAAACTACAAAACACCACTCAAAGAAATCAAAGATGACACAAACAAGTGGAAAAATATCCCATGCTCATGGATTGGAAGAATCAACATTGTGAAGATGTCCATCTTACCTGAGGCAATCTACAGATTTAATGCAATACCCATCAAATTACCAGCAACATTCTCTCAGACCTAGAAAAAACAACACAGAAATTCATATGGAAGCACAAATGACCACGAATAGCCAGAACAATCCTCAGTAAAAAAAAAAAAACACAGCAGGTGCTGGAGTCCAGCTCCAGGAGAGAGTCAGGGCTTGAGACAGGGGAATTGGGAAACGGCGAAAAAGAAAAGATGAACACGACAGGATCCTTCTTCCTGGGGATAGTTCAAGACTCTGCCAATTTTTATTCAATTCTTACAAGCTTATATAGTTTTTTTACTGACCCCCCCCTACCCACAAAATGTTACACATTAAATGTTTACATCATGTTTTTTTCTTTTGTTTATGGGGAAGTTGACCTTTACAAGTTTCATTTTGTTCCTTCCTGCTACCAGTGGTGTAACAAAATACCAGCTGCCAATTTATCGGCCACATCCTGTGACCTCTAGGCAAACTGAATCTCTTCCCTTCGCTATTCTATTTCTTTTCCTTTACTAATCTACTTTCTTAATTCTACCCTTATATATACTTTTAGCAGCAGTATATTGACTTGTTTTTTCTTTTATATAACCACCCTTATCTTACCCACTACGAATTCTTAATACTATTAATTTAAAAATTTAACTTTCTTAATTCTAATTGCCTTATCTATATTACTTGCTGTTTTCTT
>NW_007258112.1:2566-4143 GCF_000164805.1 Carlito syrichta | reverse complement strand
GAGCTGGGTAGCCAACTGTCAAGGTAGGTAGCTAGCTAGTTAACTCAGCTAGGTAGTTACTTTCCGACCTAGTGATGTCAGCGACTTAAGTCAGCAGGATAGCCAACTGGCTAGCTGGTTAAATCATCTCGTTTTGTCATCCGTCTAGCCAGCAGGGTAGGTAGGTAGATAGCTAGATAAGTCAGCGTATGAGCCAGCAGGCTAACTGTTCAATTCTCCTAGGCAAGTCAGCTGGCTAGCCTGCTGGATAGGTAGGTAGCTAGCTAGATTCATTAGCTGGCTAGCCAGCTTGCTAGCTTAATTCAGCACGGTAAGTCAGCTGGCTAACCAGCTGGCTAAAAAGGTTACCAGCTAGTTAAGTTAGATGCGTAGCCAGTTGAGTAGCTGGTTAAGTCAGCTAGTTAAATCAGCTGGCAACCAGCAGGCTAGGTAGTTAAAACAACTCATTAAGTCAGTTGGCTATCCAGCTTGTTAGCTAGTTAAAAAACGAGTTACGTTAGATGACTAGCCATCAGGTCATCTAGTTATTTAAGCTAGTTAAGTCAACTGACTGACTAGGAAGCTAGCTATATAAGTAACCTCGTTATGTCAGTTGGCTAGCTAGTTAAGTCAGCTAGTTATGGCAGCTGGCTAGCTAGGTAGTTAGCTAGGTAGCTAGATGGTTAAGACAGCTAGTCAACCCAACTGTCTAACCAGGTAGCTAGCTGGTTAAGTAAGCTAGTTAAGTCAGCCTGCTATCTAGTTAAGTCAGTGATTTAAATCAGCAGGATAGCCAGTTGACTAGTTGGGAAGCTAGCTAGTTAAGTCAGCTGGCTAGGTAGTTAGCTAGCTAGTCAAGTAACCTAGTTAAGTCAGTTCACTAGTCAGGTGGTTAGCTTGGTAGCTGAGTTGTTAAGTTAGCTGGCAAGTCAGCAGGCTACATAGGTAGCTAGCTAGTTAAGACACCTGGCTATTGAGCTGGCAAGCTAGGTAGCTAGGTAGTTATGTAAACCTGCTAGCCAGTTGGCTTGCTACTTAAGTCACCTAGTTAAGTCAGCTGCCTAGACACCTGGCTAGCTAGGTAGCTAGATAGTTAAGTCAGATGTCGAGCCTGCTAGTTAGATAGTTGAGTCACCTAGTTAAGTCAGCTGGTTAGCCAGTTGGCTAGCTAGATAGCAAGCTAGTTAATTCAGCTGAACTAGCAAGCAGACCAGCTATTTAAGTAGGCTAGTTTAGTCAGTTGGCTAGCCAGCTGTATAGGTAGGTAGCTAGCTAGATAAATCAGCTAACTGGCCAGCACGATAGTTGTTTAGGTCAGCTAGTTAAGTCAGCTGGCTAGCCTGCTGTCTACATTGATAGTTAGCAAGTTAAGTGAGGTGGCTAGCCAGCTTGCTACCTTAAGTAAGCTAGTTAAGTCAGCTGGCTAGCCACTTGGCTAGATAGGTAACCAACTAATTAAGTCAGCTAGTTAAGTCTGCTGCCAACCAGCTGCCTAGCAAGTTAAGTCAGCTTGTTAAGTCACCTGGCAACTGGCAGGCTAGCTATTTATATCAGTACATTGAGTCAGTTGGCTATCCAGCTGGTTAGCTAGTTAAAAA
>NW_007258112.1:0-1462 GCF_000164805.1 Carlito syrichta | reverse complement strand
ATTGCCTAGCTACCTAGCTATCCTCCTGATTTAACTAGCTGAAATAACTAGTGAGCCAGCTGACTAACCTTCTGATGTAACCAACTTTTTTTAACTAGCTAGCCAGCTGGCTAGACAACTGAGTTCACCAGCTGACTAGCTAGTTAAGTCAGGTCACTAGGCAGGTAATTACCTAGGTACCTAGGTAGTTGAGTCAGTGGCAAGCCAAAGGGATACATAGGTAGCTAGCTAGTTAAGTTAGCTGGCTATCCAGCTGACTGGCTAGGTAACTAAGCTGTTAAGTCAGCCTGCTAGCCAGCAGGCTAGGTAGTTAAGTCACATAGTTTAGTTAGCTGACTAGACATCTGGCTACCTAGGTAGCTAAATAGTTAACTCAGCTGTCTAATCCGCTTACTAGCTAGTTAAGTCGCCTAGGTAAGTCAGCTAGCTAGTCAGCTGGCTAGCTAGATAGCTAGCTAATTAAGTCAGCTGAATAGACAGCTGGCTAATTTGTTAAGTCACCTGGCTTAGTCAGCTGGCTAGCCAGCTGGCTAGATATATAACAAGCTAGTTATTTCAGCTGACTAGTAAGCAGGTCAGCTATTTATGTCAGCTAGTAAAGACAACTGGCTCGTCAGCTGTCTAGCTAGGTAGCAAGCTACTTAAGTCAATCGAATACCCACCTGGCAAGTTAATTAAGTCAGCCAGGTAAGTCAGCTGGCTAGCCAGATAGCTAGCTAGGTAGAGTGCTATTTAAGTCAACTGGGTAGGCAGCCTACTCACTAGTTAAGTCATCTAGCTGAGTCAGCTGGCTAGATAGCTGACTAGCTGGTTATGTCAACTAATTTAGACAGCTAACTAGTCTGCTGGCTAGCTAGGTAGCAAGGTAGTTAAGTCAGCTGGCTAACAAGCGGGATAGCTATTTAAGTCAGCTAGTTAATTCAGTTGGCTTCCCAGCTGGCTAACTAGGTAGCTACCTAGTTAAGTCAGCTGGCTAGCCAGCTGGTTAGCTGGTAAAGACTGCTAGTTAATTCAACTGGTCATTCAGCTGGCTAACTGGTTAAGACAGCTGGCCAGCTAGCTGGCTAGTTGGTTAAGTCACCTAGTTAATTCAGCTGGACAGACAGCAGGTTAGTTAGGTAGTCAGTTAGTTAAATCAGCTAGTTAAGTCAACTGGCTAGCTAGGTAGCTAGCTAGTTAAGGAATCCAGATAAGTCAGCTGACTAGCTAGTTAAGTCAGTTAGTTAAGTCAGCTGGCTAGCCAGCTGCCTAGCAGGGTAGCTATCTAGTTAAGTCAGCTGGCTAGCCAGCTGGATACCTAGTTAAGTAACTTAGTTAATTCAGCACGCTGGTCAGCAGGTTAGCTAGGTAGGTAGGTAGTTAATTCAGCTGGGAAGCCAGTGCATTATGTAGGTAGGTAGCTTGTTAAGTCAGCTGACTAGCCATCAGACTATCTAATTATGTCAGCAAGATAAGTCAACTG
>NW_007258111.1:4639-7814 GCF_000164805.1 Carlito syrichta | reverse complement strand
AAGCAGGCGCCGTCCCTGAGCGCCGTCAGCCACACCAGCAGGAAGCAGGCCAGGCCCAGTCCGTCCTGCCGCAGCCCCGCCCAGGACTCCTCATGGCAGCAGGCCACCCAGAGCAGGGCCACCAGGGTGCACAGGCCGGCCAGCAGCCACGGGGGCCACTGCATGAGGCTCGAGCGGCGGTGTAGGGGCCTCGGCCGTGGCCATGGAGGCGGGCGGCGCACCAGGGGCGCCAGGCAGCTGTACAGGCCGACGCCGGCCACGCCCGCACCCAGGCCAAAGAGCCCAACGGTGGCATAGACGAAGCAGTCGTTGGAGAAGTACAGCAGCGCTGTGACACAGGACAGGGTGATCACTGCGCTCACCATGGCCAGCATGAAGTCCACAGGTGTGTCCTCGTCCTCCCCCTCTCCCTCCTGGGCCTCTGCTTCTGGCTGCTGGAGACCACCAGGAGCTCCCCCTCCTCCCCGAGCCCGCGGCCGCTGCAGCTGCCGGGCCTCAGACAGGCCGGCCCAGTACCCGCCTGCGGCCACGGTGCCCACCGCCAGGATGAAGAGGACCAGCAGGTTGTAGTCCATGGTGGGCTCCGGGGGCGCGTACATGGCCACGCGGATGAGCCCGCGGGTGTGGCGCAGGATGTCTTGCAGGTCGGCGTGGCGGAGCATGGCCACTGGGATGTGGAGGCCTGACGGGGATCCACGGGGGTGCTGGGTCGCCGGGCTGGCGTCTGAGCACGGCTGGTCGCTGGCGTGGCCCACGATGAGCAGCCCGTGGGCACCCCATCCCTGGGCCAGCTGGCCTTGAGCGCGGAGGCTGCAGCTGCTCTGTGTGGCCATGGCCATGGTCCGGCGGAGAGGCCGCTGGCTAGGGGCGCCGGGCCCGGCCTGGTGGGAAGAGCCCTTGCCTGGGCACCAGGACGCCGAGGTGCCATCGTGCAGGGGCAGGAGCGGGGCGTGGCGCAGGTCGCGGGGCAGGGTCACGTCGTCGGGGCCGAGCAGGACGCAGTAGTCCCTGCTCCAGTTGCCGGACACCACGTGCACCACGCCATGGTGGCCCCAGGCCTCGGTGCCTGCGAGGAGGAGGAGGAGAAAGCCCGCGGGGAGGAAGAGGGCCAGGCTCCCCATCCTCCTCACCACCTGCTGCTCGTGGCCAGCTGCACCAGCCCTGCCCCTCCCAGTTGGGCGCGGCCCTCTGTTGTGGAAACAGGGCCACACCTACCTGGTCATAAAGCCGGGCCTGGTGGCAAGGTCTCTCAGGAGGGTGTCCCCCGGCCCAGGTCCCGGGGGAGGCCGTCTGGGGCTGCTCTCGGCCCAGGCCCCCTGGGGCTGGACTGGGTGCTTTGGGATGAGAGTGCTTGGGGGAACCTGGGACCTAGACAGGACTTGGAGCTGAGCTTGCCCGCCCCCCACGGGGCACCCAGGCCATGCCCCTCGCCTCTGGGCCGGTGTCTTCAGTGGCAAGGGATGAGGACACTGGGCCAGGGAGTCCCCAAGGTCCCACGCTGAGCTCAGAGGTGCTGAGCACTTTAAGTGAACACCTGCTGTGTGTGCCAGGCCTCTCACCTGTGGCCTCTGCACTGCTGCACAGAGCAGCAGTCATGCCCGTCTCACCTGAGCTGCCTCCCGTCCTGCTCCACCAGGCATGTGACCAAAGTTGGTACCCAGACTCTCTGGCAGGCAGACTCAGCTGTGACCACGCTCTGGCCGTGGAAATGGGTGAGAGGGACGTGGCCTTCGCGTGGGGGCTGGGCTGGAAGGCGGTGGGGCCCCTCCTCCGCCTCCTTCCCTTTCTCACGAGTCAGAGGAACGGCAGGCCTGGGACCTGGCTTTGACCGTGACGGATGGACACTGCCCTGATGGGAGAAAGTTGTCAGACCTGGGATGCTGGCAGGTGGCCCTCACCCACTGTGGATGGTCAGGAGGGAGACAGAACCTTCCTGAAGCCACGGACCGTCGTGGGTCTCTGTTAGAACCGTTAACCTTGCGACATGCTGGTCCCATTGCTGGCCCTTGAGATCTTCCTAGCCCATCTAGTGGGTTCCCAGCTACTCTTTGGACTGTTCCCTGGAGGCCAGGCAGACACGGTGGCTGGAAAGAGCCCTCGAGCCACGGGGAGGCTGGGTTGGAAGCCATGAGCCCCAGCTCTGGCCCTGTGGTCTCCCTGCCCTGCAGTGCGTGCTCCCACAGGCCACCCAGGACCTCCGAGCCACACCGCCCACAACAGGGTGGGTGAGGACCCAGGTCTTCAAGGAGGCCGCCCGTAGGATCTGGAACAGGCGGGAGGAGCAGGGGGGTGGGGCTTGGTGACCTGGGTCCTGTGGTCCTCATGTTCTCCCTGCTGGCCTGCAGTGGTTTCCTGCTACCTTGTGGGCTGGCACTCAGCCCCTTTCTCTTGTTGCCATGACACCCCTGCCAAGCTGCTCCCTACCCCCTGCCCCTGGACACCTGCCCCCTGCCACCCGGCAGCCACCACTAGCCACTAGCAATGCCTGGCTACGTGTGTCTTTCAGTGCATGGTGACTCTGATCTGACATCTGTTTGAGGACAGGGCTCTTCGCCCTGGGGCCCTGGGCACAGCTCTCTGCTCTGCAGCCTCCTGTCAGCGTAGCTCGGGCTACAAGTGGCTTTTCCGTGTCATCCAGGCCTCAGACCCACATTGTTTCCACCGAGTGCTTGAAATAACAGACATCGATTCTCACAGCTGCAGGGCCAGAAGCTGACCGAGGCTGCATATGTGTGTTCCCTCGATGTTGATATATGGAAGCCCAGCCCCCATGGATGGCACTTGGAGGGGGGACTTCTGGAGGCTAGAGCCCACCGGGAGGGATCAGGGCACTGGCAGGAGAGGGGCACTGGAGAGACGATGCCTCCTGCCCATGGGAGGATGCAGCAAGGAGGTGGCCATTTGCCAGCCAGGAAGAGATCCCTCACTGGAAGCGAGCCAGCTGGAGCCTGGAGCTTGGACCTCCTGGCAAACTTTCAGAAATAAGTGGAAGTGGCTTAGGAAACCCAAACAGCCAGACGCAGTGGCTCGTGCCTGTCATCCCAGAACTTTGGGAGGTAGAGGTGAGAGGATTGCCTGAGCCCAGGGGTTCGATACCAGCCCGGGCAGCTTGGCGAGACCTCATCTCTACAATAAATAAAAAAATCAGCCAGGTGTGGTGGTGTGCACCTGTAGT
>NW_007258111.1:474-3547 GCF_000164805.1 Carlito syrichta | reverse complement strand
GACAGAGTGAGAGCCTGTCTCTAAAAAAAAGTTAAACAATAATATGAAATTTTATTGTCTCCAGCTCTTGGGCTGAAATGATCCTCCTGCCTCAGCCTTGTGAGGAGCTGGGAACACTAGTGCACACCACCACACCCGGCTACTTTTTTCAAGTTTCTGTAGAGATGGGGTCTTGCTATGTTGCCCAGGCTAGTCTCAAACTCCTGGCTTCAAGCCATCCTCCTTCCTTGGCCTCCTGAGTAGTTGGGACTACAGACACATGCCACACCTAAATTTTTAAAATAGTGATGGACTGGGATCGGTGGCTCAGCCTGTCATCCCAGCACTTTGGGAGGCCGAGGTGAGTGGATTGCCTGACTGTGGGTTTGAGACCAGCCCGGGGAACTTGGCAAGACCTCATCTTTACAATAAGTAAAAAAAAATTAGCTGGGTGTGGTAGCGCAAACCTGTAGTTCCAGCTACTTGGAAGGCTGAGGCAGAAGGATTGCCGGAGCCTAGCAGGTCGACACTGAGGTGGCCGTGAGAGTGCCACTGCGCTCTAGTCTGGATGACAGAGTGAGACTCCAACTCAAAAAAAAAAAAAAATAGTGATGGGCCAGGCGTGGTGGCTCAAGCCTGTAACCCCAGCACTTTGGAAGGTCGAGGTGAGAGGACTGCCTGAGTCCAGGAGTTTGAGTCCAGCCTGGGTAACTGGGTGAGATCTTGTCTCCATGAAAAAAAAAAAAAATTAGCCAGAAGTGGTGGCATGCGCCTGTAGTTCCAGTTACTTGGAAGGCTGAGGCGAAGGATCTCCTGAGCCGAGCAGGTTGAGGCTACGGTGGCTGTAAGTGTGCCACTGCACTCCAACCTGAGCAACAGAGGGAGATTCCGACTCAAAAAAAAAAAGAAAGAAAAAGAAAAAAAACAATGATGGGGTTTTGCCGTGTTGCCCAGGCTGGTCTTGAACTCTTGGCCTCAAGTGATCCTCCCTCCTTGGCCTCCCAAAATGCTGGGATTATAGGCACGAGCCACCGCGTCCAGCCAGCCGACTTGAGTCTTCTGAAAACCAACGACCAATCCACTCACTGGGACAGTGACCATCACAAAAACAGTCACATGTTGTATTAAGGAGGTGGAGAAATGGGCACCCCCATACACAGCTGGTGCAACTATGAAATTGTGCAGCTGCTATGGACAGCAGTGTGGCAGGTCCCAGATGAGTGAACTGCGGGGTTCTCCTGGGATGCAGCAGCTCTGTTCCTGATATAGGTGCCAGAGAAAAAACCAGGTGGTCACACAGACCGCCCACCAGGGCTGTTCACAGAAATCAGGGAAGGCAGAAAGTGCCACTGGCTGCTGGCTGGGTCAAGGGTCCATCCCTACAAGGGCATGCCGTCCAGCCTCAAGAAAAAGTGGTATGTGACAAGTGCCACCGTGTGGGCAGACCCTGAAAACAGGACGCTGAGGGAGAGAAGCTTGCTGCAGAAGGACAATGGTTGTAGGGTTAATTCCACTTCTCTGTTGTATCCGGGTTAGGCCAGTCTCCAAACTGATCCGTGGGGGCCGGAGGGTTGGGCAGAGGCGCGGGGTTTCCATTCTAGGGGACGAAAGCCTTCCTTCCACAGCTAGAGAGGGCGGCAGTTGCACCATGCCATGCAGGTATTTGGACCCACAGAAGGGACGTGCAAACCTTCACACGACGGCTGAGATGGCAATTCTTACGTGGTGTGTATTTTGCCGGAACAGAAACCCCAGGACCAGCTCCCGCCCCTCCAGCAGTCCCGTCCCCAGGGCAGGTCTCATCTTAGTTCCTCATCAGGCCAGCCTGAGCTGCGAGGCGTCAGCCCAGCCCCCCAGCCGCCTGTGGGACTCTGAGGTCCACGCCCTCCAGACTCCTCCTGGGACTCAGCTCCCTGAAGGCCTTGGGGGTCTGCTCAGACACCCTCCCAGACTCCATCCCTTCCAATGCCCCGGCTGCCCTGACATTGCTGCTCTCGGGACCCTCGGTGCCTGGGCAGGTGCATTCATGGGGTTGGGATTCCATCCGGCTCTGCAGCCCCGACCCTGCTTCTGGGGGTGCCCCTTCCTGGGTAGCACCCTTACATCCATGGATCCAGACTGCCCCCTCCCCATGGCCCGCACCACAGCCTGGGCTCTCAGCTGGCCGCCAGGGACTGTGTCTCTGCCCGCCAGGGGCTGTGTCTCTGCCTTCCGTCTGGGGCCTGGATCTTCACCGCCGGGGGCAGCGGGTCTCAGGCGGGTGGGAGGGTGCCCAGCTTGCCCGGCCCTCACCTGCCCTCCTTCCCTGCCTCCCAGCCGCATATCGGAGACGGTGGAGACCCGCGGCGGTCGGAGGGCTGTCGGCTCCTCACTCCTCCCCGGGATGAAGGGGAGCAGGGCAGGACCGCCGGGTGCCGCCTCGCGCCCTCCCACCCCAGCGAGGCCTGGCTCTGCCCCTCACCGGGGTCTCCTGAGGCCCCACAGGCCCCCCTGCTTCTGCCCCCCTGCCTGGTTGTCCCACAGGCAGCCAGGCAGGTGGCCGGGGTCAGTCAGGGACCCCTTGGAGGCGCGTAAGTGGGCAGGGCTGCAGTCTGGTGCCTGGGGGGTCTCTCCTGGCCCGTCTTCCACAGAACTTGCAGGGGCTGGAAGGCGGTGCCGGGGGTGGAATGGGCTGGGGACGAGAGCCTGGCTCGGGGCTGGCCTGTGGAGCAGTGACCCGAGGCCCGGGCCACAGCTGGCCCACCTCTGACCCGAAGAGTTTTGAGGAACTGGAGGGGGCCGTGGGTGGGAGAGCCTCCAGCCATGCAGGGTTAAGCCCCATAGAGGCCCAGTGAGGCACCTGCCCAGTCGTCCACTGCTGGACGGACACGCTTGGCAGGCCTCTCAGTCTCTCTGGTCTTCATTTTCCTGACCGTTAGGTGAGGCTCATGGAGCCTGCCTTGTGGGCGGGTGACAAGCAGGCAGGTCAGCACGTGAGGGGCTGGAGCGGCGCCTGTGAACAGACTGTGTGACCCACATTGTGGCTGAGCATGGCCAAGGCAGCCCCTTGATGGCGGGGTCCAGATGCTGCGGGCTGCCGAGGGTCAGAGTCAGT
>NW_007258111.1:0-454 GCF_000164805.1 Carlito syrichta | reverse complement strand
CCACAGGGCTCCGGGGAGGCCCAGGACCTGGCAGGGACAGTGCCCGGGGGGAGTCCACACGGGAGAAAGTGCCTTTTCCTCCACACAACTCTGTCCACGAAGGAGTCCCGGGGAAGACGGGCTGCGAAGGTGGGGCTTGGGACTGCACGTCTGGGACTGGCATGGAGACATTCTCTCAGGCTGAAAGGAGGGGCCCCCCGGGGTCACTGAGGGCCAGGGACCCACTCGGCAGCAGCAGTGAGTGTGTTGACCCTCACACCCCACTCACTCAGGACCCTCCCCGCTGAGCCTCGGAGCAGGGTGGCCCCGGTCCCTGGACGCCGAGCGGGGCCAGAACACACCCGTGGAGGTTCAGGGGCTGCAGACGGGGGACTCAGATGTGCCCGCCCCGGGACAGCCCCTCCGAGGGCCTCTGATGGGAGGGGCCAAGGCTCTTCGGACCAAGGGACCTCCC
>NW_007258110.1:0-1782 GCF_000164805.1 Carlito syrichta | reverse complement strand
CACTCACCTCAGCCTCCCAAAGGCGCGGGATTATAGGCTGAGCCACCAAGCCCGGCTGAATTTGGTTATTCTAATGCCTCATCTAAATGGAATCATATCTATCCTTTTGTGTCTGGCTTATTTTACTAAACGCAATGTTCTCAAAGTTCATTCATTTTGTAGCATGTGTCAGAATCAGAATTTCATTTCTTGTTATGGCTGAATATCAATATTCTATTGTTCATACATGTCATATTTTATTTAATCCATTCTTCTATTGATGGACACATGTTATTTCCACTTTTTGGCTATGGCCCTATTGTGACTAATGCCACTATTAACATTGGTGTACAAGTATCTGAGTCTCTACTTTCAGTTTTTTGGGGTATTTACCCGTAAGTATAATTGCCAGATCAAATGTTAATCCTCCAATTATTAGTTGTTCTTTGAAGGAAGTCCTTAGGGTTTTATATATATAGGATCATGTTGTTTGTAAACAGGGGCAATGTTACTTCTTCCTTTCTGATTTGGATGCCTTTTTTTTTTTTTTGGAGTCAGAGTCTCACTCTGTTGCCCAGGCTGGAGTGCAGTATGGCACACTCACGGCCACTGCAGCCTCATGCTGCTGGGCTCAGGCAATCCTTCTGCCTCAGCCTTCCGTGTAGACTGCCTTTTATTCTTTTTCTTGCCTACTTGCTCTTGCTAGGACTTCCACTATTATATTGAATACAACTGGCAAGAATGGGCATCTTTGCCCCGATTTTTTTCCTGACCTTAGAGGAAAAGCTTTTTCATCTTTGAGTCTGATCTTATGTGTGGGTTTTCATATATTGCAAGTCCCCTACATACAAACAAGTTCCGTTCTGAAAGACTGTTCGTAAGTCCAATTTGTTCATAAGTCCAACAATGTTAGCCTAGTTACCCAACTAACACAATCGGCTCTATAGAACTGTGTTAAAATAGGTTTATAATACTTTTCACAAAAATAATACATAATAATGCATGTTCACATCTTTTAAAGTTTGCCACTTGAAGGTTCGCATGTAGGAAACTTAACATATGGCCTTTATTATGTTGAGGTAATTTCCTTCTTTTTTTGAGTTGAAGTATCACTCCTTCGCTCAGGCTGGAGTGCAGTGGCATGCCCATAGCCACCCCAGCATAGACCTGCTGGGCTCCGGCAATCCTTCTGCCTCAGCCTTCCAAGTAGCTGGAACTACAGGCAGGCGCTGCCATGGCTGGCTAATTTTTTTATTTATTGTAGAGATGAGGTCTCGCCAAGTTGCCCAGGTGGGTCTCAAACCCACGGGCTCAGGCAGTTCACTCACCTCAGCCTCCCAAAGCGTGGGATTACAGGCTGAGCCACTGAGCCCGGCTCTCATCCTTTTTAAGGTTAATAGCATCATCACCTGCATGTGTGCCTAAAACATGTTTAGTTTACATAACCATCGACTCATCCATGTTATGCACATAGCTGTAATTAATACATTTTTACTGTTGTACAACGTAACATCGTATAGTTTTACATTTTACTTATCCATTTTCCTAATCTTGACCTTGTGAAGTGTTTCTAGGTTCTTGTTATCACAAACAATAATGCTAGGAGCAACTGATCATGCTTCCTAGGGGTTTTCTAGTCTAAGCTTAAGAATGTAATCAGCCAGGCTCGGTGGCTCAGCCTGTAATGCCGCGCCTTTGGGAGGCTGAGGTGAGTGGACTGCCTGAGCCCATGGGTTCGAGACATGCCTGGGTAGCGAGACCTCATCTCTACAATAAATCAAAAAATCAGCTGGGCATGGTAGC
>NW_007258109.1:719185-722575 GCF_000164805.1 Carlito syrichta | reverse complement strand
AAACACTGCAAACAAATACAGTGAATGTGGGGTAGGAATTCATATAGTAATAGTTCTCTTAGAGTTTTTTTTTAATCTCTTGGGTCTCTCATTAGGTGTAAATGAGTGACTCCAAAATCTCTGAGCTCTTCCTTGAGCTCCAGGATTATATGTGTACCAATTGTCTCCTCTTAGATATTATATAGAAATGACAAACTTAACACAACCAAACTGAGCTCTTAATTTTACCTCTACTGAGTTGCCAACCCCAACTTAACCTCCCCATGTCCCCTACTCACTTAATCTCTTCAGCATATGGGCATTCCAGGCATTGCTTCTAAGTTTATGAAATATGCTGCTGAGCAAAAACAAAAACAAAACATGCTCTTATGGAGTTTATATTCTTTTTTTGTTTTTGTTCTTGTTTTTTTGAGTTGGAGTCTCACTCTGTCATCCAGACTGGAGTGCAGTGGCCGCTCCCGGCCACCGCAGCCTCGACCTGCTGGGGTCCGGCGATCCTTCCACCTCAGCCTTCCAAGTAGCTGGAACTACAGACACGCGCTACCACACCCAGCTGATTTTTGATTTATTGTAGAGATGGGGTCTCGCCAAGTTGCTCAGGCAAGTCTTGAACCCGCGGACTCAGGCAATCCACTCACCTCAGCCTCCCAAAGTGCTGGGATTACAGGTTGAGCCACTGAGCCCAGCTGGAGTTTATATTCTTATAAGTGGCACCTCTAAGTTATAATACCAAAACCCTAGGAGTCAACCTTGGTTTCTTGGTTTCTCTTATCTCTTATCTTCAATCCACTACCAAGTCTTGTTAGTTAGTTCTATATTCAAAATACATCTAAAATCTATCCCTTCATTGCTATCACCTTAGACCAAGCTACTCTCATCTCTTCCCTCTGCTATGAAAACTGAGTTTTTCTACTTAAAATTTTGCCTCTATTTGGTCTGTTTTTCTTATAGCAGCCAGACTGATCTTGTAAAAATGTAATTGAAACCATTTCACTCCCCTGATCAGTATTCTTCAATGGCATCTGTCCATGCTTGGAATAAAATCTTCACTCTTCATCCTCATCTACAACACCCCACTTAATCTGTAGTCTGTGAATCTCTCTGTCCTCATGTCTTATACCCTTGTTTCCTTGTTCATGCTGTTTCAGTCATCTTAGTTTCATTGCTATTTCTTGAACAAACTAAATTTGTTCTAGGCTCAGAGTCTTTCTAATATTCTTCTCTTCCCTGAGATCTTCTTAGGGTTCATTCATTCATACCATTTAGGTCTCTGTGTAGTTGTTACCTCCTTATGAGGCCTTCCCTAACACTCTGTGTAAAACAATTATCCCACAATACACCATACCCCATCTGTAGTATTTTTCCTTCATGTATCATTACCTGTTATCATATTCATGTTTGTTCATTTGTTTATTTTCTGTCGCTTCCATTTGACTTTAAATTCTGGATGGTAGAGATTTAGCCTTATGCACCATTGTATCTTACTGTACTATAGATATCCATCACCAGGCCTGGCTAATTTTTTTGATTTTTTTGTAGAGATGAGGTCTCGATATGTTGCCCAGGCTGGTCTTGAATTCCTGGCCTCAAGCGATCTACCAGCTTCAGCCTCCTAAAGTTATGGGATTACAGGTGTGAGCCACTGTGCCCAGCTAGTTGTTTTTATTTTTATGTTTATTTTTCAGTCTTTTTTTGCTCTCTCAAGCCCTTTGGAAGATGCTTGAAATGCCTGCCTTGCTTTCCCAGAGACATCAATTATGTAAATAGGAAATATTTCATACCTTGTTGGTATGTTTGTGACATGAGCACTCTAAAACATTTGAACCAGATTTGGGGTAGGGTTATCATGCATCCAGGATGGCCACATCAACAGCAAATTAAACAATTAAGATAAAGGAAAAGAAATAATAAGGATAGTAAATATTGATATAATAGGCAAAAGTATACTAGGAAATCAGTAAAATAAAAACTTATTTTTTAAAAAGACTAATAAATCATTCTTTGGAGAGAATGATCGAGGAAAAAAGAGAAGGCATAAATAATATCAATAATTAAAAAGAGGGCATTACTACAGATATACCTATAGGCATTAACCAGATCCTATCAAGGTATTACAAACAACTTTATACCAATATATTTGAAGTTCTGATGAAAGGAACAAATTTCTTGAAAAACACAACTTAACCAAAATTGACACAAGAAAAAATAAAGCATTTAAAATAGTCCTGGTGTCTGTTTTTAAATTTTGTATTTCAAACTCCAGGATTGGGTGGCTTGACAGTGAATTCTATTCTTTTCTTTTTTTTTTTCCTACTTGTGCTTCTACTGGAGCACAAGATTCTGTGTTTGAATCTCCCAAAAACGATCTGGAATTTCATTTTCCATGCCCCCAGGAGTTTGGCCCTGAGTTGGAGGGAGAAAACAGGCTATATCCTTTTATTAAGGACACACTCAACATTTAAGTCCTCTCTACAGTAATTCAATTAAGGAATAGTTAATGTAAGTATTACACAAATTCTTTCAAATAGTAGAATATGTAACCCATTTTGGAGGTCAGTATAACTTGCATATCAAAAATTATCAAGGACATTAAAAAAAAACAATTTTAAGCTAATCTCATTTATATAGCTATAAAAATCATAAACTGTTAGCTAGATAAATCCAGTGATTCATGAAAGATGATACATCATGAATAATTTGAGTTTATTCTTGGAATGCAAGGATGATTTAACTTTTTTTAAAAAGTCAGTAAAATTGACTGCTTTAACAGAATAAAGGGAAAAATAGACTTTGTAAACTCAATAGATACAGAGAAAAAAATTGATAAAATTCAACAGTCATTTATAGCAAACAATTCATAGAAAATTAGGAGTGGAGCAGAATTTCCTTAGTCTAATGAAGGATTTATGCAAACCTATTATCGCTCGTTCTGATTAATGATGTCCTGAAATTATTCCATTCAATATGGCAAGAAAAATAAAAAATAGAATAATTGGAAAGAAAGAAAGGAAACTGTCCCTTACTTAAAGATGATATGATTATATACACAAAAGATCCAAAAGAAGTTCAGATAAAGAATTGGGATTAACAAGTGAGTTTAGCAAAGTTTTTGGATACAGGTCAATATACAATTAAAAAAAATATATATCAGCAACAAAGAACTAGAAAATGTTTTAAAAACTATAAAATACTGTTTATAATAGTATCAAAAATATTGAATACTTAGGAATAAGTCTGACAAATGATTTGTTTTTGTGTGTGTGTGTGTTTTGTTTTTTTTTTGAATTGGAATTTCACTCTGTCACCCAGACTGGAGTGCAGTGGCTGCTCCCCGCCACCGCAGCCTCAACCTGCTGGGCTCCGGAGATCCTTCCGCCTCAGCCTTCCAAG
>NW_007258109.1:699534-719100 GCF_000164805.1 Carlito syrichta | reverse complement strand
AGGTCTCACCAAGTTGCCCAGGCAGGTCTTGAACCCGCGGGCTCAGGCAATTCACTCACCCCAGCCTCCCAAAGGCGTGGGATTACAGGCTGAGCCACCGAGCCCGGCTGACAAATGATTTGTAAAACCTCAGCCCAGAGAACCATAAAACATTTTTTAAAGAAATTGAAGAGCTATACCTTCTTCATGGATTTGAAGACAATATTGCAAAAATGCTAATTATTCTCAAACTAATCAAAATGCCACTCAGTAGAAATGTTACTCTAAATTGGCAAGCTATATCTAAACTTTATATAGAAATGAAAAGGACCAAAAATAGCTAACTAAATTCTTCAAATTAAGAACTTTGGTTTATAAAAAAGCCACCTTTAAGAGATTGAAAATTAAGTAAAGGACTTGTCTTCAAAGTATATAAACAACCTCTATAAGTTAACAAGAAAAAGGTAGCTCAATTGAAAAATAAACAAAAGAGCATCAGATCTGTAAAAAAAAAAAAGTTATTCAAATGGCAATACAAATTTAAAAACCTATCAACACAATATTAAGCAAAAGAAACCAAGCACAACAGAAGACAATTTGACTCGCTGTATTAAGAAACATCAGTTATATACATCCAAATAGATAAAACAAATCTATAGTGTTAGAGGTTACCTTTGGGAAGTAGAGGAGTAGTGATTGGGAGGAGACATGGGGGAGAGTCTGGGCTGCTGGACATGATCTATTTCTTGATTCTGGTGGTTATAGGATGGTGATTACTTAGGGATTTGTCTTGCAGTGTGGTAATTTGTTGTGCTGTGCATTTATGTTTAATGCACTTTTTATACGTGTTAAAGTATAAAAATAAAATTAATGAATTCTCTGCTTACATTGAGATTTTAATGATGTTACCAATTTTTTACTTGATTAATAAGAGATTTTGTCATTTTATTTCTTTGTCTTATGGAAGATATTTTTAGTACCATATACTTGATTTTTATGTCTTTTCAGCATTACCTGATCTTAAATTTAAAACAGACTGGGCACAGTGGCTCACATCTGTAATTCTAGCACTTTGGGAGGCCAAGGCAAGAGAATTACTTGAGCTCAAGTGTTTAAGACCAGCCTGGACAACATAGCAAGCCCGCATCTCTATAAACAATTTTAAAAATAGCCAGGCATGGTGGCACACATGTATTCCCAGCTACTCGGGTGGAAGGGTTGCCTGAGCCCAGGAGGTTGAGGCTGTGGTGAGCTGTGATCATGCCACTGTACTTCAGCTAGGGTGGCAGAGTGAGACCCTGACTCAATGAAATGAAATGAAATAAAATGAAGCAGTATGGGCATTCTGATTTTTCTTAATACAGCAAGTCAAATTACATATTTTATGTGTAGAATAGTTTTCTCAATGAACACATTTCTTAGAACTTGGAGATTATAGGCAATTTTAATTAGGTAATATACCCAGGTACAACTGTTTATTATACTGAGCACGTTAGTCTATCAACTGATGATTCTTACTTGTGGTATCTATTTAATGATTGCTGATGATCTTATTTTATGAGATGAATGGAAGGAATAAGAAGTTTGTCTTCAGAGACAGATATGAAAGTTTTACTTGATTATGCTGTAGTTCTTTTTCAGTAATTAAAGTGTGGTTATTTACACAAGATATTTTAGGCATCTGTTCTTGCTGAATGCTATTTGTCTCTTACTGGTTATAGAGGTAGACAATTTGGTAATATTTTTAGAACTTATATATTCTCAAATTATACTACTCATAAAGGTTTTGAGTAAAACTCTCAATTATGATGAAAATTAAGAGTCAAATTAAATATAACCATATGTGTGTTTTTGATGTTTTGGATACCTTAATTAGATATTTGGCAAGAAATTTAGAGCATTATTTTGTGAAGATAGATTACATTTGTGAGAGAAACATAAACTATAGATATTACTGAGACAGAGAAATTTTGAAGTTTGGCAAAAGTCAAACTTCTCTCATGCTTTTTTATTTCTCTCATGCTTCTCTGTAAATGTATTCCTCTTTTTCTGTGAGAAATATTACATTTTCTTGTTGTCCAGGCTTATTTAGCTTCTTCTTCTTGAAGTAAACATCATTGTAATGATTTGGGGTTTTCACCCCTTTAATGACAGTGTGGTAGAGATAACAATGACAAATTTCAGACATGTTTACACAAAGAAATTCTTCTAAGGACTGGAGGCCCAGTCATAACAGTAAGCAACTGCTTAGTTTCTTCAGGTGAGCCACCTGCCTCTTTCTGTAGCAGCTAGTGAAGATTACTACAAGGGTGCTGGTTTTCTCTTACGCTAATTGAAGAATTTTTTCCATGACCAACTTTTGAGGCAGCTCTTAGTAGGGTAATATCTGGACATTTTGCATATTTGAAACCTCTCTGATTGGTTCACCATTCTTGTCATTACAAACTGGATTTGTAGCATTAGTAAGAACCCTACTTTATTCTCTTTTCAATTTTGGGTTTAGCTGCATGTTTATCCTATTGGACACAGTGTTCCTGTGATACAATCTAGGTTGGGAATATCTGCCAATTTCTCTGGATAGTACTGGATTGCAGCTGCTACAAGTATTCTTTTCTTAGACATTTTGTTTGTGGTCACTTTTAACCTTGTCTCTGTCATCAGCATTCTTAGCTTCAAGCTTCTTCTCCATACTATCAAGTTTTTAATTTTTATACCTATCATCCTAGAAGATATCAAGAAAAGAACAATGTTTGCGTTTTTAAAGTACACAGTTTAGATGTAGCTAACTTAACTTTGTTCTTTCTTACTTTGCCCAACATAAAAGATATTTGATTCGCTTCTGTGAGTTGTGGTTTTCTCACTTTTCTGTCATATTTAACATTTTCTTAGTAATGTGTCTACCACTTGAAATTTTTTTTACAATTTTTTAAATAAAAAAATTCAGGACGAGTATGGTTGCTTATACTCCTAATACCAGAACTTTGGGAGACTGAGATGAGAGAACTGCTTGAGCCCAGCCTAAGTAACATAGCAAGATCCAATCCTGTCTCTACAAAAAAAAAAATGAGCTGGGCATGTGGCGTGCACCTGTAGCCCCAGCTATTTGTGAGGCTAAGGCAGAAGGATTGCCTTAGGAGGTTGAGCCAGGAGGTTGAGGCTGTTGTGAGCTGTGACCAGGCCACTCTACTCCAGCCTGGGGGACAGAGTGAGACCCTGACTCAAAAGAATTCAGAATTTAATGAATGAGGAATTTAAAATATGATAAAATTTTATATAACTATATCATAAAATCATACCAACAATTATTAATGCTATCATTTAATATTAGGCCTTAGGCAGTATCAGTGTACTTTTAAAAATTGATATAATAATATAAACAAAGATAGGGTACAAATGAATATTGTGTGATGAATATGTCTTTTTTAAAATTCTCTGGTCCAATCACCTTGTGATTTGACTTACTATACACAGAAATTAATGGTTTTCCCTTTAGTATAATGATCTAACAGTAATACAATGCTAGTATCAACCTGAATGCCACCTTAAGTGTAATACCTTAGAATTTTGTATCATTAGTAATAAGAATAATATAGCTATATAAGGGGCCCAAAATATACTTTTCTGCTCAGAATCATCTGATAGCTTCCCATTTTATTTACAGTAAAAACCAAAGTCCTTGCATTAGCCCATAGGCCCTATGCCTTCTAGCTTCTTGTCACTCTCTGACTTAATCTCCTTCTAGTCTCTCCTCCTTATTCATTCCACTTTGGTTACATCAACCTCTTGGTCTTAACATACCAAACAAAGTTACTGTTTCAGGGCCTTTGTACTGTCTGTTCCTTCCACCTAGAATGCTCAGATATCTGCATGTCTTGCATTCTCAACTCCTTTAATTCTTTATACAAATGTCACTGTGACAGATTGAGTTATGGACCCTGATTCACTGTATCCATGTCCTCTGTTGTATGACTGCAGTTCTTCTTATCAGAAACAAAATGTGCTTACTTTTCCTTGACTTTGGGCTTGTCCAACTGAATTGTTTCAGCCAATGAGATGTGAAAAGAGGTTTTACTTGGCAAGATGGTGATAGAACTGGTGGAAATGTGAGAGTCTCTGCAAGGGCAAGTGTCCATAAAAACAGTCTGTGTGCATGAGGGTGAGAAGGTGGGTGAGTGAAAGTCTGTCTGAGGGGAGACTCAGGATCAAGCACATGGGTCTCCCATCTGGAAGCAGCTGCAACCTGCCACAGTGACATGCTCTGGGATTGGAGCCTCCGGTGTGCAGGATCATCTGCCATTCTCAGGTACCTGGCACCTGGCCCGTGCCACCACATGCAGCAGCAGACCAGGCACTGGCAACGAGAATGTAGAGAAGGTGTGCAGAGGAAATCTGGAGTTGAGCCCTGCTGCCATTGAGGAGAAGTTGACTACCATAATTTTCTCTATCCTGAGATGGGCAGAGACCTGCGTTGGCCCACCCAACTCTGATCAGCCACCAACTTGAGACCCAGAGGTGTTTGCCTCACCCCTCTGGGATCAACCATTGCTGGCCCAGAGAGGAAACTTCAGGAGTGGACATGGAGAGGAAGACACCCCATCCCCATGCTGACCCAAACACGGACACATCTGGTCTGAGTGGGAGACTTGGTGGCAGCAGCTGATGAGTTAGGGTGACTCCAGATCTGATTCACCTTCCTCCCTCAACAGTCTGTGGGGCGTCTGACCCACTGAGAGCAACTCAGTTGGCTTGTGCTGATAGTGGAGGAGAGAGGCTGGAGACTGGAGCCTGCTCCCTATCATGGCAGCAGCCAAAAGTGACAGCAGTGCTTGGGAACTGCCAGTAAAAAGAAAGAAAATGGATAGGAACCTGAAGTGTCAGAAGTGGCTGCAGAGGGAGCTCTTTTTTTTTCTGTTTTTATTTATGTTTTTGTATTTGTTTTGTTTTTGTTATGGGGGGTTGTTTTGTTTTTCTGTTTGCATACGGGTATTTTTGAGGGCAAGTGTATCATCAGGATTTTGTTTGTTTTGTTTCTGTTTTTTTCTTTATTCATTAGTTGATGTGCCTGTTTTCCTTCTTCTTTTTCTCTCTCTTCATCTTCCTTTCATCTCCCTTCTTCCTTTCTCCATTTTTTTTTCTTATTTCATTTTACTTTCAGGGGGTATACATACACCCCCACTGCAAGGGCAGATTGTAAGGTGGAGGGAAGTGGGTTCCAGGGGACCCACACACCGGTCAGCAGATACTGTGATCTGCAGATAGCTTCTGAATGACAGCTCCCCCATCACACCTCAGTCAAATCTCAAAACTGCAAAAAGCACAGTCCCCTATCCCCAATCTGGCTTCACAATTGAACAAATCCAGAGGATCTACATAAGGAAGAATAGGGGATTGAGCAAACAGAAGTGAAAGCTATCCCCCCCATCACTGAGCAATGGAATTAAAGAAGGAGAGGGAAGAGGGTTGGTAAGCCATCACAAATGAAGAACCAAAGGAAGAACACAGGTCTCACACAGACTTCTGGGAAGACAACACCTAAGAACACACACTTTGGAACTCAGTGAAAAGCCCCCAGAATGGCTGGTCTTAAACCACAAACCCGGATATCAAGATATTAAGAAATAGAATGAATAGAAATGAGGAGAGACAAGAGGAGCGAATAAAGGAGTTAATACTGAGATGATGGCAATAAAGAATACAGTAAACAAAATAAATAACAAACTGACAAGCATGGAAAGCAGAATTAACCAAGCAGAAGAAAGAAACTCAGAGCTTAAGGACCAAAATATGGAGCTAACCCAAACTGTTAAGAACCTAGAAAAGAAGCTTAAAAATATGGAACAAAGCCTCCAAGAGATGTGCGATTATATCAAGAGGCTGAACCTATGATTAATTGGCATTCCTAAGGCAGATAGACAGAGACCATCCTGGAACAAACATTCCATGAAATTATCCAAGAAAACTTCCCTCATCTCATCAGAGATGTGACCATTCAAACATAGGGGATTCACAGAACCTTTGCAAGACATCAAATGAGAAGACCAACTCCTAGACACATAGTAATTCTACTTCACAAAATAGATATAAAAGAAAAAAATCCTAAAGGCAATAAGAAAGAAAGATCAGACTACCTACCAGAGAAGACCCATTAGAATAGTAGCAGACTTACCTACAAAAACACTGTAAGCTAGAAGAGACTGGAGTCCAATCTTCAAAGTTCTCAAAGATAAACAATTTCAACCAAGAATTTCCTACCCAGCTAAGCTAAGTTTCATCAGCAATGGAGAATTAAAATCCTTCCCAGACATTCAATCCCTAAGAGTTTATGCTGCCTCAGCTCTACAAGAAACACTTAAGAAAGTATTAAGCACAGAAGAAAGAAAGCAAAGAAAAACCATGCTCTTCCCAAGAATGTAGGAAAAAGATTTAAAGCACACACATATATCAACCCCCAAATCAAAAGAAAACCAACCAACAAACAACAACAAACTCCATAAGAACCTCATGACAGGGATAAACTCACATCTCAATAATTAGCCTGACTGTGAATGGGGTAAATGCACCACTGAAAAGACATAGAATGGCAAACTGGATTTAAAAAATGATGCAAGAATATGCTGTCTCCAGGAGACTCATCCTATCAGAATGGAATCTCACAGACTAAAAGTTAGAGGATGGAAAACAAATTTTGAAGCAAATGGAACACAAAAGAAAGCAGGAGTTGCAATTTTGATATCAGACAAAGTATCATTTAAGCTATCAAAAATTTAAAAAGACACAGAAAATCACTACATAATGATAAAGGGTTCAATCCATCAAAAAGAAATATCCATCCTAAGTATATATGCACCCAATATAGGAACACCAATTTTTATAAAGCAGCTTCTAGGAAAATTAGAAAAATATAATGACTCTAACACTATCATAACTGAGAACTTAAATACCTCACTGTCAACCCTAGATAGATCATCAAGTCAAAAATCAACAAGGAGATCTGGAACCTCAACTTGACACGACCAAATGGACTTAATAGATACTTGTAGAACACTCTACCCAACAACATGCAATATACATTCTACTCATCACCACATGGAACATACTCCAAGTTCAACCACGTCCTCAGCCATAAACTAAGCATAAACAAATTCCATAAGATTGAAATACTGCCATGCACCTTCTTAGACCACAGTAAAATAAAAATAAATATCAACACCACAAAAAGCTACCCCCAAACCCACAAAGACATGGACACTACACAGCATGATGCTTAATAATTCATGGGTCAACATGGAAATCAAAGCAAAAATTAAGAGATTTCTGGAAACAAATGAAAATAAAGACACATCTTAGCAAAATCTCTGGAATGCCATGAAGGCAGGACTGAGAAGGGAATTCATTTCTTTAGGAACACACATCTAGAAAATGGAAAGGTCCCAAGTTAACAGCCTAACACATCACCTCAGGGAGCTGGAAAGACAAGACCACCAAAAGCCTAACTTCAGCAGAAGAATCCAGATCACTAAATAAAAGCCCAAATACAAGACAGAGAAGACAAAAATATCATAGAAAAAAATCAATGAAACAAAAAGCTGGTTCTTTGGAAGGATAAGCAAGATTTATGGACCTCTAGCCAGATTGACCAAGAAAAGAGAGAAAAGGCCCAAATAGACACGCAAAGGATCAAATCACAATGGACCCCAAAGAAATACAAAAAATTATTAGAGATTACTAAGCACACCTGTATGGAAATAAACTAAAAAACTTAAATGAAATGGAGGACTTTCTGACATCACACAACCTCCCAGGGTTGAAAGAAGAAGAAATTGAGACAGTAAATGGACCAATAACAACCCAGGGAATTGACTCCATCATAAGAAAACTACCTACAAAATAAAGTCCTGGACCATATAGCTTTCCAGTGGAGTTCTACAAAAAATACAAGGAGGAACTGATACCAATCCTACTTTCAGTAATTCCAAGCAATTGAGAAAGACAGAACTCTCCCCAAGTTATCTTATGAAGCTAACATCACACTGATACCCAAACTTAGGTAAAGATCCAACAAAGAAAGAGAACTACAGACCAATATTCCTGATGAACATAGATATAAAAATACTCAACAGGATTCTAGCAAATCGGATCCAATGACACATCTCAAAAATCATCCACCATGACCAGCTAGGCTTCATCCCTGTGATGAAGGGCTGTTCAACATCCACAAGACATAAATGTAATTAAATACATCAACAGAAGTAAAAATAGGAATCACATGATTATATGATTAGATGCAGAAAAACCTTTTGATAAAATCTGGCATCCCTTCTTGATTAAAAACTTGAACATCTAGGTATAGAGGGAGCATACCTCAAAATAGTAAGAGCCATCTGCAATAAACCCGCAGCCAACATATTGCTAAACAGACAGAAATTGAAAGCGTTTCCCCTGAAAACCAGAACAAGACAAGGCTGCCCACTTTCACCCCTCTTGTTCAACATTGTGTGGAAAGTCCTAGCTAGAGCAATCAGACAAGGAAATGAGGGGTATCCAGATAGGAAAAGAGGAAGTCAAGTTATCCCTCTTTGTTGACAATACAATTCTATACCCTGAAAATTCAAGAGAATCTGTCAAAAACCTCCTTGCACTGATAAAGGACTTTGGAAAAGTCTCAGGGTACAAAATCAACATGCAAAGGACAGTCGCATTCTTATATACTAACAATAAACAGGCAGAGAACCAAATAAAAAGCACAATCCCATTCACAATAGCGACAACAAAAAGTTAAATACCTTGGCATCTTCCTAACCAGAGAAGTCTTCCATTGGTTTAAATACCTTGGCGTCTTCCTGGCAGAGAAGTCCTTTGCAACAAGAACTACAAAGCACTGCTCAAAGAAATCAAAGATGACACAAACAAATGGGAAAGTTTCCATGGATTGAAAGAATCAACATTGTTAAGGATGTCCATCCTACCCAAGACAATCTACAGATTTAACGCAATACCCATTAAATTACCAATATCATTCTTCTCAGACCTAGAAATGACAATACAGAAATTCATATGGAAACATAAACAACCATGAATAGCCAAAACAATTCTCAGCAAAAGAAACAAAGCAGGAGGCATCATACTTCCAGACTTTAAACTTTATTATAAGACTACAATAATCAAAATAGCCTGGTATTGGTACAAGAATAGGCATATAGACCAATGGAAAAGGATAGAGATTCTAGAAGCAAAACCTCAATTTCCAATCAACTCATCTTTGACAAAGCCTCCAACAACAATCACTGGAGACAGGAGAACCTATTTGGCATATCGTGCTGGGAAAACTGGCTGACCAAGTGCAGAAAATTAAAAAAAGACCCCTACCTATCACCATACACAAAAATCTACTCTAAATGGATCAAATACCTAAACATAAAATCTCAAACTATAAGAACCTTAGAAAAGGCAGGAGGCACCCTTATGGAAATTGGAACTGGAAACCAATTCCTAATCAAAACCCCAATGCCCATGCCATAAGAGATAAGATAGACCAGTGGGACCTCATCAAACTGAAAAGCAAAAGAAACCATCAAGAGAGCAGGGAGACAGCCCACAGAATGGGAAAAAATATGTGCCCACTGTATATCTGACAAAGGCCTAACATCTAGGATCTACAAAGAACTCAAATGTGCCAAAAAGAAAAAAACAGCCCTATTAAAAAGTGGGCAAAAGATACGACTAGACACTTCTCAAGAGAAGACATACAAGCAGCCAACAGATAAATGAAAAAATGCTCAGCCTCACTAATCATCAAAGACATGCAAATTAAAACCACACTGAGATACCACCTAACTCCAGTTAGAATGGCTATCATCAACAACTAAAAAAAAAAAAACAGATGCTGAAGAGGATGTGGGGAAAAGGGAACACTTCTGCCCTGTTGGTGGGAGTATAAACTAGTACAACCTCTGGAAAACATTGAGGTGATTCCTAAAAGATCTAAAAATTGACCTTCCCTATAATCCAGCAATCCCCCTTCTGGGAATATACCTGGGGGAACTCAAATCACTCTACAAAAAAGATACCTGCACACACATATTTATTGCAGCTTTATTCACAATAGCAAAAACACGGAACCAACCATGCTGGATAAAAAAATGTGATACATATACACAATGGAATATTATGCAGCCATAAAGAAGGGCAAAATTATGAATTTTGCAGCAATTTGGATATATTTAGAGTCTATAATACTTATTGGTCTATCACAGAAAATACAGAATACCACATGTTCCCACTCATTAGCAGACCCTGAACAACTATCATAATACTATAGAAAAGGGATTGGCAGTAGAGGGAACTGCTGGGGGGAGGGCACACTTCATCAGTAAGGTACCTGATCTCAAACTAGGTGAAATGGGGACCAAAGTGAGGCCCAAACTTTACCTGTACAGTGACCATTTGTATATCTAATCCTGAATTGTACCTCACATTCTTAAAATTAAAAACAATTTTAATTTTAAAAAAAGAGTTGTGAGTAGAAATGGCAATGAGTGGCTTCTCAAGCCTAGGCCTTCAGAAGCGTCGTGTTTCCACTTACCTGCTGTTATAGGAGAGGGTTGTATTCCTCCCCGTTAAATTCATATGTTGAAGCTATAAGCCCCAGTACCTCAGAATGTGACCATATTTCAAGACAGGGCCTTTAAAGAGGTCATTAAGGTTGAATGAAGTCATATGAGTGCTCTGTATTCCAAGCTGACCAATATCCTTATAAAAAGAAAATTGGGCACATAAAGAGGCACCAAAAGACCATGTGAGGACACAGAAAGAAGATGGTCATCTGCAAGCCAAGGAGAAAAACCTTAGAAGAAAGGTTTTCTGGCACTTTGATCTTGGACTTCCAGCTTCCAGAACTATGAGAAAATAAATTTCTGTTGTTTAAGTTATCCAGTCTGTGGAATTTTGTCATGGCAACCATGGTAGAGGCTTCCCACTGTCATGGGAAGACTATGCTCTAGGTAGAATGCTGTACCAAGTGTGTTGAGAGGTGTGTGGTGAAACCCTGGGTTCTACTTGCAGACTTGAGCCAAGCAAAAGCTAACTAACAGAGAACCTGGTACTTAAAAGTGGACTGCTACCACAACAAAACCCTAAAATAGGTGGCATTGGCTTTGGTTCTAGGTGTTAAGAAATTAGAAAAATATTATATAAAGATGAGAAATGGCAAAGAAACTATAATAGTCAATTGGCTAGACAAAGTGGAGTCTATGTTTTATAGTGACAAAAAGTTTGGTAAAAATGTCACCTATAGGCCGGGTATGGTGGCTTGAACCTTTAATCCCAGCATTTTGGGGGCACCGAGATGAGAGGATTGCCTGAGCCCAGGGGTTTGAGACAGACTGGGCAACTTAGCGAGACCTTGTCTGTACAATAAATCAAAAACTTAGCCAGGCATGGTAGAGCGTGCCTATAGTTCCAGCAAATTGGAAGGCTGAGGTGACAGAATGAGATTCTAACTCAAAAAAAAAAAAGCCACCTACAATAATATCAAAGAGAAGATGTATCTAGTATACTTGTAGAGTTAGAAGAGGAGACCTTGAGGCAAAGTGCTGAAATTGTAACTGGATATTAACAGTTTATTTGGTGGGATACCTCAAAAGAGAGATGAGCTCAGACAAAACTAGATGGACTGCCAACACAATTGAAAAGCCATGTATGGAAAGCCAATAATTCTTGAGGGGTTGAAAAATGAAACTGTTCTACCATATCAAAAGTGGCTTTACAACATGACCTTATGGTAAAGACCACGTCAGGGCTGTGATTGCATTGCCCTATATTTAAGAACTTTAAAGGAATAAGGTGACATCTAGGAGACCATTTTAAACTGAAAGAATTCCTAGAAAGATTTAAGTGTGTAGTTCCACAGAAGCTTGACATGCCCAGAATACTAGCACTTAGATCTAAAGAGAAAGAGAGCCATGTTCTGAACAGAATTGTGGGTGTGACTTTTGGTTTATGTAATTGAGTAGAATTCAACACACATACATACATACATAGTCTTTGAGAGAGCTTTAATCCAAACCAGTGCCAGCTTAACACTAAAGTAGACTAGGAGATGTAAAAAGACTTCTGGATTGGCAGCTTTGTACAAGCCGATGACAAGTTGAAGAATTGCTCAGTCACATAAAAAGGCATGGGCCTCAGAAGATGCCAAGGAGGATCATGGGGGGATAAAAGGGTTTTCCAGAGACTGAACCAAGAACCTAGGAGAACAATTGATTGTGCAGCCTCTCTCAGAGTACTAACCTAGGGGAACGTTTATTATGATTATTCTATCTCCATTCTACCAATGTAAGATTAGGAGAGGGAGTTCATAGCATTCTAAATAAAGAGACCTGCAACCAGGTATGTATCTTAATCCCAATATGATATGATATGATAAGGATTTCGTGAGTATAATTTCCATTTGAGAGATATGAATAATTGTGATCAAGAGGGTGGACTGCTGTAAAATAAATTACTGGCCCCAACACTTCACCCTTCCCTGCATTTGTGCCCCTTTTCAATGGATTTTTCAGTTTTTCCTACTTCTCTGCCCCCTTGACTTTCAGCTTACTCAAGTAATTTGCTTTAGCTAATGGCAGTGGGCAGAGACAATGCGAGCTGCTTTCTAAGCCTAGGTCTTAAGAGACATTGTGTGTCTCTGTTGTCCCATTTTTAAGTATCTCATTAACATAGAAAATATAGTCAATTTGTCCAAAGAGAATGAGAGAAAAATGTAACAGCCCTAGATTTTACCTACAGCTTAAGGCCAAGCCCATCCAATGAGATCATCCAACATTCAGTGAACACACAGACATATAAGTGAGATAAATGTTTATTATTGTATGGCCCTAAGATTTTGTGGTACATTTTTTTTTTTTTTTTGAGTTGGAGTCTCACTTGGTTGCCCAGACTGGAGTGCAGGCTTGCCAGCTGGGCTCCGGCAATCCTTCCGCCTCAGCCTTCCAAGTAGTCGGAATTACAGGCATGCGCTACCACACCGGGCTGACTTTTTTGATTTATTGTAGAGATGAGGTCTCGCTGCCCAGGCGGGTCCCGAACCCGCGGGCTCAGGCAGTTCACTCACCTAGCCTCCCAAAGGCGTGGGATTATAGGCTGAGCCACCGAGCCCGGCTTTTGTGGTATTTTTTATACCAAAAAAGCTAACTAATACAGCCACACCTCAGTGAGGCCTTTGATAGGAGAGGCAGATAACTTGTTTTGTAGTTCATAGCATTCTGAATAAAGAGACCTGTATCTAGGTATGTATGATATGATATGATATGATGTGATAAGGATTTGGGAGAGTTTTTATAGTGGTGAGTATATGAGAAGTCAAGGGACAGAGAAGTAGGAATACTTCTCAAATTAAAATTTTACTCCCACCAAATTTTTCCAAAAATTATTAGATAATATAAATTTAAATCTTATTTTGGTCCTCTAAATCTAATAATTATAAAAAACATCCAAATGATTGCCAAAATAAAATAGAACTCCATCACATTATCTCCTTCTTTTATTTTTGCTCCAAATATTATCAACACCTGACACTTAAAACATATATTTATAGACTCTGTTGCATACACCAGAATTTAAGCCTCATAAGAATAAGAGCCCATTCAGTAAATATTTCTTGAATTAATTGATAAAGGAATGTTATAGCATCAAACTCTACCTATAAAGTTGTAATTTTTTACAATATTAATTTTTATGAGAACCTATTTACAAAAAGACTAGTAATTTGAATTATAACACACTTTAATAGTAAGTTAATTTACTTCACAGGTGTATATCCTTATATATAAGGTATGAAATTATAACCATATTTTCTTAAGAATTAAAGATGTATATTTTAATTCCATGATAGATGGATTAAATTTCTTTTGTAAACCTGACATGTAGATTTTAAAAAGTATTCTAAAGCTGAAATATTTAAAGTGAATTGATAGGATTTCTGTCTCTGTACAAGATGGAGTTAACAGAGACCAGAAATATCTTCTTGCCTGAAGAAAACAAAAAGTGGAAAAAAATATATGAAACAATGATTTTTAAGATACTGGGTATTAGGCAATGAAAAATAATTAGTCTTGAGAGACTGAACAAATTAGCTGAGCCTTGCGATGGCCACAGCTCATGAGTTTCCAGGCTACAATGAAGGGAAGGAGAATCCAGAAAGAGCCCAGTGAACTCCCTGAGTTGAGGAAACAGAGAAAAGAGAGTCCAGAGAGAACAAGGTAGCTGGAATTCTGGGACAGTATATAAGAGAGGAGAGAAAGCCGCACAGAAAGATCACTCTAAGACCTGTAGAGGTAATCCTTGAGTATTCAGTTGAGTACTGAGTAGCACCTGTGTGTTAGGAAGTTACCCAAGTCCAGGGGGGAAAAAACAACTGAAAGATTAGAAAGTAACAGTACCCAACATTCACACAGGACTGAGAATAGTGCCTCAGCAGTAGGTACTATTAGTTACCACCAACCAGATTGGAATGCTCAGAATTTATAGACTATTGGGTAGATTATACAAAAGGTTCTTGCCTCAGTTGTGGAGAATAACACTCTAAATATACCTTGCTCCCAAATATTCTCAAAATCAAGATATAAAATGAATTTAACTATTCCCAGAACAAAACTCAAGAATATTTATGGGAATATAAAAATACCAGCACTCAACCCAGTGAAATTTACAATTCCAAAATCCAATCAAAGATGTACTGGCATGCAAAGAATCAAGAAAGCATGACCCATGATGAGGGGAGAATCAAACGATAGAAACTAGTGACTAAGTAAAAAAGATGTTAGAATTTGCAAACAAGGACACTAAAACATTGTAACTATATCACACATGTTTTTAAAGGTAAGTAGAGATATGAAAGATATAAAGAAACCTTAAACTTATAAAGATAAAAACTGTGTAAAATAAAACATATATTGTATAGTAATAATGACATTTAGACATGACAGGAAAAAAAATTAGTGAACTCAAAAATATAAAATAGAAACTTTCAAAATGAAATGGAGAAAATAATCCAGAAAAGATAAGAAGAGCAACAGTGAGTTGTGGGATAATTTCAAGAGGCGTAATATATATGTATTTGTATTCTCTGATGGGGCGAAGGAAGAAAAATATTTGAAGAAATAATAGCTAAAAATCTTCCAAATTTGATGGAAACTATAAATCCACAGATCCAGGAAGCTCAGCAAACCCTAAGCACAAGAATCATGAAGAAAGATACAGTAAGATTCAAGTATATGCTGCCTCCAAGAAATGCACTTTAAATGAAAGATGAAAATAGGTTAACAGTAGATGATGCTTACACCAATCAAAAAATTCTGGGTAGCTATATTAATATCAAACAAAATATATTTCAGAGCAGAGAATATTTCCAGGGATAAAGAAAGTCATTTCATAACAATAAAAGGGAAAATTAATCAAAAGGACATAAGATTTTTGGGAATGATGGATATGTTCATCTTGATTGTGGTTATGATTTCATGGGAATTACATATGCAAATCCTATCAAAGTGTACATGTTAAATATGTGCAGTTTATTGTACTGTGTGATTTTAAAAGATGATTTAATACAAGAATAGATAGATAATTAGCATAAGATTAGAAACCTTAGCAACAGATACTCAGTGTATTAGTCTATTTTGCATTGCTGTAAAGGAATACCTGAGGCTGGGTAATTTATTAAGAAATGAGGTCTATGTGGCTCACTGTTCTGCAGGTATACCACATGTTCTTGGTGCTGTCATCTACTTCAGGATGGCCTCAGGAAGCTGTTACTCATGGTGGAAGGCAAAGGCAGAGCAGGCATGTCACGTGGTGAGACAGGGAGCAAAGAGAGAGAGAGAAAAAATGCCAGACTCTTTTTAAACAACCAACTCTCACATGAATAGAGCAAGAACTTACTCATTGCCAAGGGGATGGCACCAAGCCATTCATGAGGGATCTGCCTCTATTCCCCAAATACTTGCCACTAGGCCTCACTTCCAACATTGGGGATCACATTTCAACATGAGAGTTGGAGGGGACAAATATCCAAACTCTATCACTCAATAAATATATAAGCTTTTTAGCTTAAGTATAAAAATCTCTTTTATAATTTTAGTTATGTAATCAAATCTATTAATTTTTATCTTAGCATGTGATAAAGGCAATAATTTACATCAGTAGGGAAATGTATCGATCTATTTTGGTACCACTGATTCCTTTTTTGGAGAAAGAAGTAAAAAAGCTCTCCTTACTCATTATGGTCTGTTCAGATTTTGTTTCTTCATGATTCAGCTTCATAGGTTGTATGTTTCTAGTAATATGTATTTCTTCTAGATTATAATTATATTAACAATTATCATTGTTCATAGTAGTCGCTTATGATTTTTTTTGTATTTCTGTGGTATCAATTGTAATGTCTCCTCTTCCATTTCTGATTTTATTTGTTGAAGTCTACTCTTTTTGTTTTCTTAGTCTAGCAAAAGTTTTGTTAATTTTATTTTTTCAGTTTTTTAGTTTTATCTTTTCTATTGTTTTTTATCTCAATTTTATTTATTTCTGCTCTGATCTTTATTATTTCTTTCCTTCTACTAATTTTGAACCAAGTTTGTTCTTTTTTTTTTTTTCTAGTTCCTTGAGGACTAGAAAAACATTATGTTGTTTGAGATTTTTATTTTTTCTTTTTTGGTGTTGACATTTATTGTTATATAGTTCTCTTGTAAAACTGCTTTTGCTGCATCCCATTAGTTCTGGTATGTTGTGTGTTCATTTTCATTTAGCTGAAGATATTTTTCAAATTTTCATTATAATTTTGACTTTGACCCATAGATTGTTTATGAGCATGTTTAATTTCCTCTTATTTGTGAATTTTTTGGAAAATTATTATTCATGTCTAGTTGCATACAATTGTTGTTGAAAAAAATACTTGATATGATTTCAATTTTCTTAAATTAGTTTAGACTTGTTTTGTAAACTGGCATATAATCTGTCCTGAAGAATGTTTTATGTGCATTAGAGAAGAATACATATTTTGTTGCTTTTGGGTGGAATGTTCTGAATATTTATTTTAGGTCCCTTTGGTCTAAAATGTAGTTCAAATGTTTCCTTATTGGTTTTCTGTCTAAGTTATCTGTCCAGTGTTGAAAGTGAGGTATTGAAGTTCCCTTCCATTATTGTACTGCAGTCTATCTGTCCCTTTAGATGTATTGATATTTGCTTTATGTTTATGTATTCCTATGTTGGGTGCATATATATTTTCAATTGTTATACTGTCTTGATGAACTGACCCCTTTATCATTATCTAATGACCTCCTTTGTCTCTTTTACAGTTTTTTACTTAAAGTCTAGTTTATCTAGTATAAGTATAGCTATTCCTAATCTCTATTTGTTCCCATTTGCATAAATATCTTTCCCCCTCTTTTCACTTTCAATCTATGTGTGTCTTTAAAGGTGAAGTAAGTCTCCTGTATGCAGCATATAGTTATTAGCTCTTTTTTAAACCATTCAACCAGTCTGTGTCTTTAGATTGGAAAATTTATTTCATTTATATTCAAAGCAATTATTGATGGGTAAGGACTTACTACTGGCATTTTGATCATTGTTTTGTGGTTGTTTTGTAGATCCTTTGTTTCTTTCTTTATTGCTTTGTTCCTTTGTGACTGGATGATTCTTTTTTTGTAGTATATGCTTTGATTTCTTACTTTTTATCCTGTTTATCTGCTATGCATTTTGCTTTGTGGCTATCATGTGGCTGACATAAGTTATGTTTATAATAGGCTATTTTAACAACTTAACTTTTATTGTATTTAAAAAAAAAACTTTATCTAGAGTTTATTCCACCCATTCTCCCCCATTTTCCAGAGTTATTTATTCATTTGGGTTGAAGTTCCTACATAGTGTCCTTTATTTTCAGCCTGAAAAATTATCTTAGCATTTATTTTAAGACAGGTTTGCTAGTGGCAAACTTTCCAAATTTTGGTTAATCCGGGACTGTCTTAATTTGAAGAATAGCTTTGCTGATTATTGAATTCTTAGTTGACAGATTTTTCTTTTCAGTTCTTTATGTCATTCTACTGATTTCTGATTTAAATGACTTCTGATGAATGCTGGCTGTTAGTCTTATTGTGGATCATGTGTACATAATGAGTCACTTCTCTCTAGATGCAAATTCTCTCTTCACCCTTTGGCAATTTGGTTATAACATGTCTTATTGTGATGCTCTTTGCGGTTATCCTCATTAGAGTTCTTTGAGCTTCTTGGATGTGTAGATTCATAACTTGCATTAAATTTGGGAACTGTTTGACCATAATTTTTTTTTTCTTCTTCTTAATCATCTTATTTATTTATTTATTTATTTTCATATCAGTATTTCTTATGTTGATATTGTGGGGTACAGTTAAGGGTTAGGTATACAAATATGCTTCGTTCAGGCACCCTTGTTGATAAGGGGTGTCCCCCCATCCCCAGACAGATATTGACTACCATTAGTCCCACCACCCTTGCCCTCCCTGTCCCCCCCATAGATTCCCACCACTGTCGATTCTTTTTTTATAGTATTACGATAGATGTTCAAGGTCAACTTATGAATGAGAACATGTGATACTCAGATCTTTGTTTCTGTGAAAGACCACTCAGTATTATAGACTCTAGTTCCATCCAGGTTGCTGAAAAATTCATGATTTTGTTCCTTTTTATGGCTGCATAGTATTCCATCGTGTATATGTACCACATTTTTTTAATCCAATTCTCTTTTGATGGACAGCATGGTTGATTCCAGGTTCTTGCTATTGTGAACAATGCTGCAATAAACATACGTGTGCAGGTATCTTTTTCATGGAGTGATTTGAGTTCTTCAGGGTATATTCCCAGTAAGGGGATTGCAGGGTCATATGGGAGATCGATATTTAGAGCTTTTAGGAATTGCCACAATGTTTTCCACAGAGGTTGTACTAGTTTGCACTCCCACCAACAGTGTAGAAGCGTTCCCTTTTCACCACACCCTCTCCAGCAACTGTTATTTTTTGAGTTATTGATAATTGCTATTCTGACTGGAGTTATGTGGTATCTCAGTGTGGTTTTGATTTGCATCTCCTTGATGATTAGTGAGGTTGAACATTTCTTCATGTGTCTGTTGGCTGCTCAACTGTCTTCCTTTGAGAAGTATCTGTTCATATCTTTTGCCCATTTTATAATGGGGTTGTTTGTTTTTTTCTTTTCAGCACATTTGAGTTCCTTGTAGATCCAAGATGTTAAGCCTTTGTCAGACCTGGAGTTGGCAAATACCTTTTCCCAGTCTGTAGGCTGTCTCCCTGCTCTCTTGATGGTTTCTTTGGCTTTGCAGAAGCTTGTCAGTTTAATGAGGTCCCACTTGTCTATCTTATCGCTTATGGACTGTGGGTTTAGGGTTTTGTTCAGAAATTGGATGCCAGTTCCAATTTCCATGAGGGTATGTCCTTCATTTTCTAGTTTCTTATGGTTTGAGGTTTTACATTTAGGTCTCTGATCCATTTAGAGTTAATTTTTGTGTATAGGGATAGACAGGGGTCCTGTTTCAGTCTTCTGCATGTGATC
>NW_007258109.1:697816-699289 GCF_000164805.1 Carlito syrichta | reverse complement strand
TGGGATATTTTTCCACTTGTTTGTGTCATCTTTGATTTCTTTGAGCAGTGTTTTGTAGTTTTCATTGTAAAGGTCTTTCATGTTTCTGGTTAGGACGATGCTAAGATGCCAAGGTATTTCTTTTTGTGTGTGTGTGGCTATTGTGAATGGAATTGTGCTTTTTATTGCTGTTTGATTATTATTGGTGTAAAGAAATGTGATTATTTTTTGCACATTTATTTTATATCCTGAGACTTTGCCTAAGTCCTTTATCAGTGTAAGGAGGTTTTTGACAGATTCTCTTGGGTTTTCAAGATACACAATCATGTCATCTGCAGAGATAACTTGACTTCCTCTTTTCCTATTTGGATACCCCTGATTGCCTTCTCTTCTCTGATTGCTCTAGCCAGCACTTCCAATACTATATTGAACAGGAGGGGTGAGAGTGAGCATCCTTGTCTTGTTCCAGTTTTCAGGGGAAATGGTTCCAGTTTTTTTCCATTTAGGAGTATGCTGGCTATGGGTTTCTCATAGATGGCTTTTACTATTTTGAGGTATGTTCCCTGTATGCCTAGATGTTTGAGGGTTTTTATCAAGAAGCAGTGCTGGATTTTATCAAAAGCTTTTTCTGTATCTAATGATATAATCATGTGGTTTTTGTTTTGACATCTGTTGATGTATTTAATTACATTTATGGTTTTACGAATGTTGAACCAGCCTTGCATCCCAGGGATGAAGCCTATTTGGTCATGATGGATGATTTTTGAGATATGTTGTTGAATCCAGTTTGCTAGGATCTTGTTGAGAAATTTAGCATCTATGTTCATCAAAGATATTGGCCTGTAGTTCTCTTTCTTTGTTGGATCTTTACCTGGCTTGGGTATCAATGTGATGTTAGCTTTGTAAAATGATTTGGGGAGAGTTCCATCTTCCTCAATCGCCTGGAATACCTTCAGTAGGATTGGTATCAGCTCCTCCTTAAATGTCTTGTAGAATTCTGCTGGAAAGCCATCTGGTCCAGGGCTTTTTTTTGTAGATAGTTTTCTTATTATGTAGTCAATTTCCTTGATTGTTATTGATCTATTTAGGGTCTCAATTTCTTCTTATTTCAGCCTAGGCAGGTTGTGTGATGTCAGAAAGTCTTCCATTTCTTTAAGGTTTTCAAGTTTGTTTCCATACAAGTGTCCATAGTAGTCTCTAATGATCTTTTGTATTTCTTCAGGATCAGATGTGACTTCATCTTTTGTGTTTCTGATTGTGTTTATTTGGTCTTTTTCTCTCTTTTTCTTCGTCAGTCTAGCTAGGGGACCATTGATCTTGTTTATTCTTTTGAAGAACCAGCTTTTTGTTTCATTGATTTTTTTGTATTGTCTTTTTTCTTCTATGTCCTGTATTTGGGTTTTTATTTTGGTGATCTGGATTCTTCCACTGAAATTAGGGTTTTTGTGGTCTTGCTTTTCCAGCTTCCTTAGGTGGCTTGTTTGGCTGTTAATT
>NW_007258109.1:679570-697549 GCF_000164805.1 Carlito syrichta | reverse complement strand
AAATTTGCTTATGCTTGATTTATGGCCAAGTATATGGTCGATCTTAGAGTACATTCCATGCGGTAATGAGTAGAATGTGTATTCTGTGGTCTTTGGATGGAATGTTATGTAGGTATCAATTAAGTTCATTTGGTCAAGAGTCACCTACTCTTGACCAAATGGACTTAATTGATACCTACATAACACTCCATTGAGGTTTCGGATCTCATTGTTGATTTTTTGTCCTAATGGTCTGATACCTACATAACACTCCACTGAGGTGTGATACCTACATAATATAATTGATACCTACATAACACTCCATTGAGGTTTTGGATCTCATTGCTGATTTTTTGTCCTGATGATCTGTCTGGGATTGTGAGTGGGGTATTGAAGTCCCCTGCTATGATGGTGTTGGAGTCGATATCTTTTTTTAGTTTACCTAGAAACTGCTTTATGAAAGTTGGTGTTCCTATGTTGAGTGCATATATGTTTAGGATGGATATTTCTTGTTGATGGATTGAACCTTTAATCAGTATGTAGTGCCCTTCTGTATCTTTTTAAATTTTGATAGCTTAAAGGGTGTTTTGTCTGAGATTAAGATCGCAACTCCTCCTTTCTTTTGTGTTCCGTTTGCCTGAAAATTTATTTCCCATCCTCTTACTTTGAGTTTGTGAGTGTCCTTTCTAGTGATGTGAGTCTCTTGAAGGCAGTAAATTGTTGCCTGGTGATATTTTATCCATTTTGCCATTCTGTGTATTTTCAGTGGTGCATTTAGTCCATTCACGTTCAAGCTAATTATTGAAATGTGAGAGTTGATCCCTGTCATAATGTTCTTACAGAGTTGGTGTTGTTCTTCCTATTTGTGTGTTGTCTTTCTTTTGGTTTTAGATCAGTTCATGTGTGTTTTTAAACTTTTGCCTGTACTCTTGTGAAGAATGTTGTTCTTTTTTCCTTTTCTTCTGTATTCAATACTTTCTTAAGTGTTTCTTGTAGAGGTGGTCTGGTGGTAGCATAGGTTCTTAGGATTGAATGTCTGGAAAAGATTTCGATTCTCCCTCACTGATGAAGCTTAGCTTGGCTGGATAGATTATTCTCAGTTGAAATTGTTTATCTTTTAGAACTTTGATGATAGGGCTCCAAGCTTTCCTAGCCTGGAGGGTTTCTGTAGATAAATCTGCTGCTATTTTAATTGGTCTTCCTTGGTAGGTAGTCTGACCTTTTTCTCTTGCAGCCTTTAGGATTTTTTCTTTTATACCTACTTTTTTAGGCAAATTATTATATGTCTAGGAGTTGGTCTTCTCATTTGTTGTCTTGCAGGGGTTCTCTGAATCTCTTGTGTTTGGATTTTTGCATCACTGATGAGATGAGAGAAGTTTTCTTGAATAATTTCATGAAATTTTTTTCCACTGTGGTCTGTTTCTCTCTCTGCCTCAGGAAGGCCAATTACTCTTAGACTTTTTCTGTTGAAGTAATCATTCATCTCTTGAAGGTTTTATTCTGTCTTTTTAAGCTTCTTTTCTATGTTTTTGACAATTTGGATTAGTTCTGTGTTTTGGTCTTCAAGCTCTGAGATTCTTTCTTCTGCTTGGCTAATTCTGCTTTCCATGCTTATTGGTTTGTTATTTATTTCCATCACAGTATTCTTTACTGCTGTTATTTCTGTCATCAGCTCCTTCTTATTTTCCTCTTGTCTCTCCTCAATTTTTTAAATTCTCTCTATTAATGTCTTGATGTCTGGGTTTGTTGCATGTGACCAGTCATTCTGGGTGCTCTTCATTGCTTGTGTTCCGAAGTCTGTTTTCTCGGTGTCTGACCTCCCAGGGGTCTGTGTGAGAGCTATATTCTTCTTTTGGTTTTTTTCTTCATTTGTGCAGTTTTTCCTCCCTACTTTTTCCTTCCCTCCATATCACTGTCTTCTTTAATTCTGTTATTCGGGGGTGGAGGGGTTGCTTTTACTTCTGTTTGTTCAATCTCCTATTCTTCTTTATGTATATCCTCTTACTTTGTTCAATTCTGGAGTTGCACTATAGGTTGGGAGTGGTCCTTTTTGCAGTTTTGAGGTTTACTTAAGGGGGGAGCTGTGATTCAAAATCTCTCTGCAGGTCCTAGTATCTGCTGACAGGTGTATGAATAATCTGAAACCCACTTCCCACTGCCTTGGAATCTGTTGGTGCAGTGGGGTTTTAGGTTTACCCTGAAATAAAATGAGGTTAACAGAGGGAATAGAATGGAGCAGACAGTGGGGGTAAGAGGGGGGTGGAAAGAGAGAGGAGTAAGGGAGAAAACAGACGAGTGTACCAACAAATGGAGAGATAGACAAAAACTGAAACAGATAAAAACAATAGACCATGGCTACACTAACCAACTCTCATAAAAAAAACTAAAACATACAATGATGCTAACATACAAGCTAACCAATCTCCTTATTGGTGTGCTATTCCTCTATACAAAGATATGGTTTACAGAGAGAAGATAAGAAAAGAAGAGAAAAAAAAGAACAAAATCAAAAGGGATAGAATCAAGTCAGTAAACTAATAGAACCAATCATGCACACTCTGAGATTTATCATTTAATTCCAATGTACTTTCAGCTCTGATTTCTAGCTGTCTTTTCAGGCTGGTAAATTTTTTCACAGATAGGGTCAGTTGCCCCTGGCCTGCTGTGAAAGGCAGTTCAGATCTCCGCTCAGTTCACTACTGACCAGTTTACCACTCAGATCTGGCCTGTGTCTATCAAGGTTCTGTTTTTCTTCTTTTGGTGTTGTTACCTTGAATCGCCAGCAGGTGTTGCTATCTCACCGCTCCAGATGGTCTTTATCTCAGCTGCTCACCCCACAGGGGCGGGAGCTGGAAAGAAACTGGAAATGGGAGCTGCCTCAAGGCACATGGGAGGAGACCCATGGCCTGGGATGTCACAGTGGCAGTAGGGGCGGCAGCAATCTCAGCAGATCTTGCTTGCAGGGGCTTCAAGGTCTGAAGGCGTGGATCACCTCAGGCATGGGCGGTGCGACGTGCAATAGCCGTAGCAGTGGCAGTAGCCCATAACTTCTTCAAATATTCATTCCTGCTCTTTCTTTCACTTTACCTAGACCCCATAATGTGTACGTCTGTGTATGTGATGGTTGCCCCATAGTTTCTTTAGGCTCTGTTCACTTTTCTCATTCTTTTTTTCTTTCTGCTCTTCATCCTGGATAATTTTAAATGTCTAATATTTAACTTCACTGCTTCTATCTTCCACATGCTTTAATCTGCAGTTGAGCCCCTTACTTGAATCTTCTTCCTTTTTTTTTTGAGTTGGAGTTTCACTCTGACACCCAGACTGTAGTGCAGTGGCCGCTCCCGGCCACCACAGCCTCGACCCGCTGGGCTCCGGCAATCCTTCCGCCTCAGCCTTCCGATCAGCTGGAATTACAGGCGCGTGCTACCATGCCTGGCTGATTTTTTATTTATTGTAGAGATGAGGTCTCGCCAAGTTGCTCAGGCAGGTCTTGAACCCGCAGACTCAGGCAATCCACCCACCTTGGCCTCCCAAAGTGTGGGATTATAGGCTGAGCCACCAAGCCCAGCCTCTTCTTCCATTTTAGTTATTGCACTTGCTTATGCAGAATTTCAATTTTTTTTATAATTTCTAATTCTTCATTGATTTTATATTTTTGTTCATGTATTTTTTTCCTAGCTTTCTTTTGTACTTTGTCCATGATTCCTTTTAACTCTTTAAGTATATTTAGAAAAGTTGTTTAAAAACCCTTGTCTAGTAAATTCAAAATCTTTGCTTCCTCATGGGTGGCTTCTGTTAATTTTTTTCCCCTGTGAGTGGGCTGTCTTTCCTGCTTTGTATGCCTTGTAATTTATTGATGAAAATTGTGATTTTAAATATTATAATGTGGTAACTCTGGGAATGAATTTTCCCAGGGTTTCTATTAATTGTTGAGGGCTGCATTCATTCATTTATTTAATGACTTATCTAAACTATTTTTGCAAAAACTATTTTCCTTGTTTGCAGTGAATTTGTAATCTGTTTCATTATCTATGTGGTCAGCCAGTGACCTGACAGATTTTTTTCAAACACCAAAATTTGTCTACACTCTTTTTCATTAAGCAGTCCTCCTGTTTGCCGCAAATTTGGGGTTACATTATGAAGGGCTGAAATAGTTGCTATGTCAGTTGTTGTCAGTTTATATTTACTTCAGTGGAGGGACAAATTATTTGAGCATCCTGCTCCGTCATTTTTGTGATGTCACTTCTACCTTCTTTTTTGATGTAGTTTGTCTTTGATAATATTTTGTTTTATTTTATTTTAGTATTTATTATTTAAATTACGATTTTTGTTTTCTGGGGCTTGGAGAATGAGAAAAGGTTAATGATATGCCAAGCAATATCATGAGTTTTCTTTTAGTACTTGGCACTTCCCACCTTAACAACCTACTAATACAATGTTTTAGCCGTACTTGTCTCTCACCATCTCCCAATTGCAGTGGTTGAATTGTAATAAATTCTTTTCTTTATGTAAGATAAAGAAAAATGATAATATTCATTCTCATTTTATTATGTATAGCCATTTATAATACTGTTTAAAAATTATATTAGGCCGGGCTCGGTGGCTCAACCTGTAATCCCGCACCTTTGGGAGGCTGAGGTGAGTGGATTGCCTGAGCCCGCGGGTTCAAGACCCGCCTGGGCAGCGAGACCTCATCTCTACAATAAATCAAAAAATCAGCCGGGCGTGGTAGTGCATGCCTGTAATTCCGGCTACTTGGAAGGCTGAGGCGGAAGGATCACCGGAGCCCAGCAAGTTGAGGCTGCGGTGGCCGGGAGCATCCACTGTATTCCAGTCTGGGTGACAGAGTGAGACTCCAACTCAAAAAAAAAAAAATTATATTGATGTTTAATTATTTTATCTTTCTCTTCTCTTTTATTATTTCAGGGTCTATATTTTCCTTCTCTAAAAATGAATGAAAATGTAATTTATCCTTATTTTGGAGGTAAGTTATTCTTTATTTATAAATTATTATAATTTTCAAATATTTATTCAGTGATATTGGGAACATGAACTCATGTAAAATAATTATTGCCAAAACTTTCTCTCAAAAGGTAAATTACACTATGATTTTTTTTTCATTGGCATGAAAATCTATGGAATTACAGCATTAGTGAAAAATCAAGAGAAGGAAAATACAGGTGGGCCTTAAAATCTGGAAACCTATATAATTTTTATTTTACATGTATTATAACATTAGCAAACCAATTATTACATTTATTTATCTGTGTTTCCAAACTTTTTGGCCACCCTGTAGATCAATCTAATGAAGAGGTTTTTCCAATTCAAGAAGTAGTTCAGTGAGAGCATTATAAAGACATATTCAATATATTACCCAAAGGTTATAACAAAAATATTGAACATACAGCATAAGCCTAGAAAGCCCAGATCACATAATTCTGTTGGGTCATAATTCTGTCGAAGACCTCCTGCTGTTCCTCCTTGGAGTTGAGGGAAATGGAGGGTTCCTAAGGGAATCAAGGTAGTTGGGGCGATACGTGTAAGATGACACAAATTTCTCGAGGTAGCAACTTTTTACCAGTTGGTATAGAAGTGTTGTAATATTCTAACAATTGGAATAGTCATAGCTGTGTAGCGACTGCATATCCATTTAGAGCAGGTGCAGCAATCTAATTAAAATGAAGAGAACACAGGAAGACAGCTAAAACCCCTAGTATAGAGGGAAGAGTGTTCTCCAATTAAAGACTTATGGGAAAAGGAATCAGATAAAAGTTGAATTGAGAAGTATAGTTTTAGAATAAAGTCCCTAAATAAGAGATTTAACTCAGCTTGAATAGTAGAATGTGGAGAGATGAAGGGTTTTAACAGGATTAAAGTTTAATGCTTTAGCCATATTTGTCTCCATACATCTGTTTCATACAGTATCATACATTCTAAGAACATATACTAAGGTGCAGAAAGCTATTTGGGACCATAAGATGTCAGTTTCAGAAGCTAATACTTTAAATGCTAGGAAAAATTTAAGATACTTAATCCCCATTGTGTTGGGAGATGGGGCCTATTGAGAGGTGATTAGGCCATGAGGGTGGAATGATGGAGTAATGCTGTTATCATGAGAGAGGGCTTGTACCATGGGAGTGCATCCTTTATAAAAGGATTTTGTCCCCCTAATGTCTCTCTGTCACACCATCTCTTGCCCTTCTGCCTTCTCTCATGTGATGATGCAGTAAGAAGTTTCTTGCTGGGCCTTTGATCTTGGACTTCCCAGACTCCAGAACTACAAAAATAAATTTATTTTCCTTATAAATTACCCAGCCTCGGATATTCTGGTATTCCATTATAGCAGCAAAAATATGGACTAAGAAAGAATTGGTACTGAGAAATGGAATTGTTGTTATAGCAAATACCTGAAAATGTGGAAATGTCTTTGAACTGGGAAGTGGGTAGAGACGGGAAGAATTTGGAAGAGCAGGTCAGAAAAAGCCTACATTTCTATAAACTGATTGTTAGGATGATTCTGTTGAGGACTCAGGAAAAAAAAAAGAGCTGTAGGAAAAGTCTAAAGTTTCTTAGAGATTATGTAAGTGGTTGTGATGAGAATGTTGGTAGAAACACAGATAATAAAGGTAATTCTAATGAGAGTTCAGATGGGAATAAGAAATAACAAACCAGAGTAAGGTTTCCTGTTATAAATTGGAAAATACTTAAGCTAAATTGTCTCCCTGCCTAAGGGCTTTATGGTAGGCAGAATTAAGAGTGATGAACAAGAATGTCTGGTGGAAGAAACTTCTAAGCAAAAATATTGAAAGAGCTTCGTGGCTTCAAAAAACTCTATGTAGTAAAATGCAAGAGAAGAAAAGTGGTTTAAAGATGGAATTTATAATTAAAAGAGGAGCAGAAATGAAAGATTTAAAAAATTCACAACCCAGCTATGTAAAGAATGAAAATACATTGTTTAGGAGAGCAAACCAAAGGTGTGGCAAGCAGCTGTTTGCTAAAGAAATTAGTATGAATAGAAGGGAGCCAGGTGCTATTCCTCAAGAGGATGAGAGGATGACCCTGAAGGCATTTCAGAGATTGCCAAGGCAAGCTAGGACCTTGAAAGTAAGGTGTCCAGAGAGGTGCCTGTGGGACCTCAGCATTCACTTCCCTGTACCACCTTGTGTCTGATCCCCAGCACAGGACTCTTCAGCCACCCAAGCCATTGTTCAACCAACCTGGGTGTAGCTCTTGCTGACATTCTGTAAGGCACAAGTGGTATGACTTGATGGCAGGCGTATGGTGCTAACTCTGCAGGTGCACAGAGTTCATGAGCAGTGGAGGATAGCTACCTCCAACTTGATTTGATATTATGGACAACCTGGAGGTCCAGGCAGACACTTGTTGCAAGGGCAGATGCCTTGCAACACTAAGGGCAATGCCCAGCAGAACTATGGGCTTAAAGCTATTGCAGAGACCCCAGAACTATAGAGCTGCTGACATGCAATGCTATGGGAGAGCTGTAGGCACAAGACTCCAACCCTTCAGCACTGTTATGTGGACTGAGTCCCAGAAGATGGAACATGGAATTGAGAAAGATTCTGGAGCCTTGAGATTTGATGGTGTCCACCCCATAGGGTTTTGAGCTTACTTGGGACCAGTTATCCCTTCCTATCTATTTTTCCCTTTTGAAATAGGAATATCTCTTTTAAATCTGTCCCACCATTGTGTTTTGGAAGTAGATAATTTGTTTAATTTCACATGCTCACAGCTGCAGGGGAATTTGCCTCAATACTTTGCATCCTGCTTTTCAATTTACTCATGCAAACCAGTCTTATATAATTAACCCAATATTATATATATATACAATTAAAAAAAAACTTACAGCCCAGTCATGTAAAGAATTAAAAGGTGGCAGGCTCCATGGCTTTGGGAGGCTGTGGCAAGGGGATTGTCTAAGCCTGCAGGTTCGAGACCAGCCCCGGAAACTGGGCGAGACCTCATCTCTACAATAAATCAAAAAATTAGCTGGATGTAGTAGTGCATGGAAGGCTCAGGTGGAAGGATAACCGGAGCCCAGCAGGTTAGTGCTGGGGTGGCCATGAGCCTGCGTGACACTGCACTCCAGCCAGGGTGGCAGAGTGAGACTCCAACTCAAAAGAAAGGGGAAAAAAAGGAATGAAAAGGCAGTGTTTAGGAAAGCAAACCAAAGGTGTGGCAAGCAACAAATTTTATACATATAAAATTTTTACTTTATATGTATAAAATTTTTATATGTATGAAAGTTTTATTTCATATATATGTTTTATTTTATTTATATTTATGTATGTATATACATTTATATATAAAATGTATACGCATTTTAAGAGATGTTATCTATGTATTACTTTCTGAAGTTAAATTATAGTAGCAATGTATAGTATGACATTTGCTCACCCATGCTTCTGCCATTTTGTTTGACTATCCTGACTGTCACATGGTGCTACAATTCATTTAATTAATGCCATCTTTTGAGTGAACGTCATGCTTAAAATGTGTATATATTTTTTGGCACCCCCACTCGTGTGTGTGTGTGTGTGTGTGTGCACACTTGTGTGTACAAATGAAAGGAGGGATCTTGAGAAAATTAGAATAACTTAATTCACATTTTGCCTCAGCATAGTCATTTTTGCTTAGACTGACATGCTTTGAATCTAGCACAGGTTAGACATAGATAAATTTCCAATAGGCAGGTTTTAGGAAATGTCCAGACATTTTACTGCAGGTCAAGCTGGCAGCCTATCCCACCCTTGTGGCAAATCACCGTCAGGTGCAAGACAAGGACAGCCCAACCTTTCAATTCATGGTTTAGGATAATAATCTCTAAGAAACTTTCAGTTTCCTCGTGGAAGGCAGAAGTTCAAAGAAAACCCCTTACCTGGCTAAAGCCATAGAAATGGTAAGACCACCTTTTTGCTAAGGAGCTTGTGAATTGGAAACATCTGACAAGTCTCTTGCGGGAAAGACCCCTCCCCTTTTCTCCTCTCATCTAAACCACCATCATAGCAGCAATCATGTGACTAACCCACCCATCTGGCTGCTGTCCATCACCTGACATCAGTACCTGTGCTTACCGGCCTCTTTGTGATGATGTTGAGCAGACCACCACCCAATAACCTTAATGACTTTTCCCCATCAAAGTGATGGATTAAAAGGACTCAACTAGGAGCAACCAGTTGCCATTGCTTTGCTAAGATATGGTGTGATCATGTACTATTTGAGCTATGGCCAGGCCATGTTTTCTTAAGCTTTGGCCCCCTCCCCTACCTCCCTCCTTGGGGAGGTGAATCTCCCCCCCCTCTAATTTGCTTTCTAAACTATATTCTCCAATCTAACTTCTTTGCAATTATTTGCATCTTTCATGTGGCATTGGATTGCCCACCAGACACCCACATCCCAGTGGGCCTGACCTAACATTCTGGAGGCCCCGCTGGGAATGTGACCCTAACTATATATATATGTAAATTTTTTAAAAGTCAAGATCTTACTCTGTCACCCAGACTGGAGTGCAGGGGCAGGATCATAGGTCGCCACAGCCTCAAACTTCTGTGTTCAAGTGATCCTCCCACTCAGCCTCCAGAGTATCTGGGACTACAGGCAAGTGCCACTAAGCCTGGCTAACTGTTTTTTGTGTGTGTTTTTTTGTTTGTTTGTTTTTTTAAGAGATGTGGTCTCACTGTTTCCCAGGCTGGTTTTGAACTTCTGGGCTCAAGCAATCCTCTCACCTCAGCCTCCCAAAGTGCTGGGATTATAGGTATGATCCACCCTAGCCAGCCCACCCAATAAATTACATATGGCATATAAATATTTAATACTTATTTACATTATATAAAATGAAATGTGGTGCATTAAAGAGAAATATTTAGATGCATTAAAATTAGCCTCTATATATCAAAAGATGAAACAAAGGACACAGAGGTATCTTGTGAGCAGTCTCTGTAAACTGGTCAGAACCGCTTGTGGTGAGGGTAAAGGGAGGTCTTTTACCAAGACTGGTCAGGTAGATGCCTTGTTAAAATCAGAAGAGGGAGGAGCAGTGTCAGGTAGCAGTGAAACAAGTCTTTGAAAGGGCTGATTTCTGTTTAACCCTTAGGAAAGAAAGCCTAATGGCAGTTAATGAAAGAACATAATGAGATGTGTCTAGTCTCTCAAAGCGTTATGGACAGGAACTCACTTTTTAAGGTTTATCTGGGATCCCCTTAGCCAACAGGGAAGTCTGTTTAGTTGGTTGTGTGGCTTAGGATTTTGGTTTTATTTTTCAGCCTGTTAAATCACACAACAATCCTAGAGGGAGAATCTTCATCCTTTGACAAATGAGGAAACTGAGGCTGCGAGAGGCAAAATGACTTGTCCAAAGTTAGATGGTTAGTTAGTCACAAAAACTATTTTAGTCCAGTTAGTCTTCTCCAGAGCCTTTGCTCTCATCCAAGGTATTCTCACAGTCACTGATGAGGGATGTGTCTGCAAAATACACTTGTCAAGTATCATAAGTGCCGACTTATTTAAATAATCATTTTTTTCCTAATTTTCAGATAGGTTAATTCAAGATAAGCCCCATGGACTGAGAAATGCAAATAACAAAGGAAAAACAGTAAGTAGATAGAGATATCCTTTAAAAATCATTGTTAGCATTTTACATTGTTTTGAGTTAATATTTACTGACAGTATTCTGTCATAAAGTATATACTTTATTATTATAAGTGTATATTATAACATAGTATATAATAATATTGTAAATGTATGAATAAATAAAATTGATTTATTATAAATCTATTTTATTGTATTTTATAGTTATTAATTATAAATTATTATGTCAATATCAACATAACATCAACTGGTGCCCGCCGTCTGTAGCACCCTAGGTAAGATCCTAGCCATCCTGAAACGAGAAAAAGCTTACCTTTCCAGGGTCCCTGTTTGGGCGCCAGTTGTGGGGCACCAGCCCCTGCAGATATTGGGGATCCCTGGTAGGAAAGACGGCATCAGCGATTAAACTGGAGGGATAGCTATTAGAAGAAAGAAAGAAAGAGGCTGGACTCCTGTCTAGTGCAGAAGCCATTAATGGGACAAACCATAAACCTTTTTTCCTAAATTTTCATGGGTTAAATCACAAGACTTTCACATGAACACAAAGCCAGGTGGTTGAGGGGTGCCCCCCCATCCTCCAGATGTTTTCTCAGGCATGAGGAAGAACAATCCCAAAATTATCTTACTGTTCCTAATGCTCAGTTAATTTTCCTCAAAAATAATGCAGCAATCTCCACTAGCATCATGATGTCCTAATAATCAATAACTTTTAAAGCTTATGCGTACACAACACCTAAAACGACTTTCTTAAATCTTATTACCTTTTCTATTCTATGCTAATTCTATCTACACTATGGAAACTCTTAATTATAGCTCAAACCAGTTCCTAAAGAATATGGCCCAGTCCAAAGATCATGCTGGGCCATTTCTGGGAACAATTGATTATAATCTCTTAGCAAAATGGCTACTGTAAAATCTTATATATCTATCTTAACTTTTATAAAATTTTCTAATTCCTAATCCTAATATATAAAGCTGATCATCAGCAATAAAGCTTCTAAAATAAAACCCAAATATAAACTGTAAATTCAACTAAGGCCAAAACTGCAATTAGTAGAAAATGGGAACAATGAAATTTTTAAAGTTAGCTGTATTCTTATTAAACCTCAAAGAATCATGTTTGATCATGCTTGAACTAACATAATTCCCTGACATTAGCATGACCGATTCTACAATACTTTTGATGAGTAAAATAAATTCAGTTTCTATAATAAATAGAAAAACCCTCCACTAATTGCAGCTAAAACCGGTTTAAAAGAATGCAGCCCAGTCCAAAGTACATACTGGGCCCTTAGAAATGTGGCCCAGTCCAAAGTTTGTACTGGGCCATTTCTGGTAACTCTAGATAGTCATCTATACCGTCTAAAGCTGAAAATAGCTCTCCATATGTATATACTAATTCTACAAATATACTTTTAAATCTTACAAAGAAGCTTGTACCGTACTGAAGGCTCCCAAATGTGACCTGAGTTTGAATTATATCTAATACCTAAGCCGAAACCGCAGTTCGTGGGAAACAGGAACAATGAGTTTCTAGAGTTAGCCATGCCTGTCACAGTCACAGGACCTTCAGCTTAGGTCAGCAGAGTTCCTTTTGGTTAAGTGTGCTAAATAGAAAAAGAGGAAAGAATGGGGTCAATAGCTCCCGAACGCATCCTAGTGGTCTCGGGGTCCACAGCCCTCCCTGATCCCTAATGCTCAGTGGGCCTCCGTGGCTGGCTCCCAACAATAAGAGAATAATACAAATAACTCTATGCTCATAAATATGACAACTTAGAGAAAATGAACCAAGTCCTGAAAAACCACAAACTATCTAATAAACCAAGATGAGGCAGACAACCTGAATAGTTCTTTGGCAACTAAATAAATTGGATTGGTAATTTTAAAGTTTCTGGAAAAGAAGTATCCAGGCCTGTATGTTTTTACTGGCAAATGTTACCATACATCCAAAATAGAATTATCACCAATTTTACCCAATCTATTCCAAAAAATAGAAGAGGAGGGAACACTTTATCAACTCATTTTATGAAGCTAGTATTACTGTACACTAAAACCAGATGAAGATAGTGCAAAGGCTGGGCCCAGTGGCTCAAGCCTGTAATCCCAGCATTTTGGGAGGCCGAGGTGAGGGAAATGCCTGAGCCCATAGGTTCGAGAACAGCCTGGGCAACTTGACGAGACCTCATCTCTGCAGTAAGTAAAAAAATTAGCTGGGTGTGGTAGCGTGCGCCTGTAGTTCTGGCTACTTGGAAGGCTGAGGCGAAAGGATCACGGAGCCCAGCAGGTCGATGCTGGTGTGGTGAGTGAGCATGTCACTGCATTCCAGCCTGGGCAACAGAGTGAGACTCCAACTCAAAAAAAAAAAAGGATGGTGTAAAAAAAATAAATACGTATCAATATCTCTCATGAACTTAGATGCAAAATCCTCAACAAAATATAAGAATGTATAAAAATAACTAAGTATTATGGCCAAATGAGTTTTATTCTGCATATGCAAAGCTGATTCAACATTTGTCAAGCAACTCATGTAATCTACAGTATCAACAGACTAAAGTCATATGATAATATACATTGATACACAAAAAAATGACTCACAAAACTCAATACTCAATCATATTAAAACTCTCAATAAACCAGTAATAAAATGTAACTTTCTTGGCGAGACACGGTGACTCACACCTGTAATCCCAGCACTTCGGGAGGTGGAGGTGAGAGGATTGCCTGAGCCCAGGGGTTCAAGACCAGCCTGGGCAACTTGCAAGATTTCATCTCTACAATAAGTCTAAAATTTAGCCAGGCATGGTGGCGTGCACCTGCGGTTCTAGCTGCTTGGAAGTCTGAGGTGGAAGGATTGCCTGAGCCCAGGAGATCGAGGCTATAGTGAGCAGTGACACTGTGTGCCACTGCCTCCAGCCTGGGCAACAGAGTGAGACCCTGCCTCAAAAAAAAAAAAAAAAAAAGAACTTTCTCAACTTGAGAAAGAGCATCTATAAAACCCCACAGTTTACATCATACTTTAGGGTAAAAACTGAATGCCTTCCCTTTGAGAACAGGAAAAAGGTAAGGATGTGTGCTCTTATCACTCTTTTTTCAATACAGAAAGGAAATAAAAGTCATACAAATTAGAAAGGAAGAAATAAAACGATCTGTTTTCAGATGGCATAATTTTCTATACAGAAAACATCAGTCTACAAAAACAAAATACTAAAACTAATAAGTGAATTCAACAAGATTGAAGGATACAAATTTAATATGTAAACATCAATAGCATTTCTATATACTAACAATGGGTATGTGAAAACAGAAATTTAAAACACAATGACATTTACAATAACTCCAAAGAAAATGAAATACTAATAAATCTAACAAAACATGTACAGAATCTGTATGATTAAAATTACAAAATGCTGATGAAATAAATCAGAGACCTAAATAAATGGAAAGACATACCATGTTTTTGATCGGAAGATTCATAATAATAAAGATGGCAATTTTCCTCAAATTGATACATAGATTTAATACAATTTCTATCCATATTACAACTTTTTATAGACATAGACAAGATGATTCTAAAATGTATGTAGAAAGACACAGACCCTAGAACAGCTGAAACAATTTTAAAAAGAGAATAACATGGAAGGAATTTACTTTATATTATATTAAATAATCAATACTTTATATTAAGTAATCAAGAAGCAAGAGAGTGTAGTGCTGGAAGAGATAGACACATAGATTAATGAAACAGAATAGATAACCCAGATATAGGTCCCCACAATATATACCCAACTGATTTTTGACAGTGATGCAAAAACAATTCAGTGGAGCAAAGACAGCCCTTTCAACAACTCATGCCAGAGCAAATGTACTTCCATGGACAAAACAATGAACCTTGACCTAAGTCTCATACCTAAAACTAAAAACAGAATGAAATACTGGTGAAATGTGGAGAAATTGCTGGTAGAAACTTAAAATTTTACAGCTACTCCATAAACTTATTTGACATTTCCTTTAAAAACTGTGCCTGCACCTGCCATATGACCCATCAGTTGCACTCTTGAGCATTTGTCCCAGAGCAATTAAGACTTATATATTCACATAAAAATACTGCATACAAATGTTCACAGCAGCCTTCTTCATAATAGCTCCAAGGTGGAAACAAATAGATATCCTTTGATTGGTGAATAAACAAACTGGTATATACATACAATGGAATAATATTCATCAATAAAAAGGAACTAACTATTGATACACACAAGAAACTGGGTGAATTTTTAGAGAACTCTACTGAGTGAAAAAAAAGAAAACTCCCAGAAGTTATATACTGTATGATTGTATTTATATAATATTCTTGAACTAACAAAATTATAAAAATGGAGAACAGATTAATGGTTTTTAGACATTAAGTAGGGGATGGGGGCAGGAAGGAAATGAATGAGACTGTATCAGGATATTAGAGACCCTTGTGGAAATATTCTACATCTTAACTGAATAAGTCAATAACCTGGTTGGGAGATTGTGTTACAGTTTTGTAAGATGTTACTGTCAAGGGAAACAATAAAGAAAGGTTATTTGGGCTCTCTCTGTTATTTCTTAGAACTGCACATGAATTTACCTTTATTTCAAAATAAAAGGTTTAATTTTTAAAAAGGAGTTTTTTTTTTTAAGGAAAACTTACCTTAAGTGTTTTTCTTAAGAGTGGTAGTCAGACCTATACACCACACTTAAAACAAAATTAAACCAAACAAGATAAATTTGGTTGACAACCCATTAAACAAAGATTTCATTCAGTATGTGCAATCAATGAACTTAGAAGATTGAATCTATTACCTAGGGCAACAGGCTTGTAAATTGAAAGACAACTCAGAGCTCTAGAACAAATTCCCAAAAGTCCAAGCTAGTTGCTTCATAAACAAGTCAGAAAATCTTTAGAATTCTAAGGGAAAATAAACTTTGGAGTTGTTTGAAGTTAAAACAAGAGGTTTTTTTGTGAGCCAGGGTAGACAGTATATTAATGAAATGTAGTATTTTGAAACAAACTTCTGGAATACTAATCTGAATTGGAAAGAACTGATCGCATCTCTGTCAACTCATAGCTGATTCAGGTGGCGGTCTTTCAATAGTTCCTTCACATTTTTAGAGCCCCTTCATAAATTAAGACTTTCAAGATATAGCTTAATTTGCTTCTATTTAAACTCTGATATTGACTGGACCCTAAATCATGTCCTTAAGATCAGGATACAAGAAAAGTGGGGAGAGATGGGGAATTTAATTTTACCCACTAATGAAAGGCAGTATTTAGTGGTGGTAAGAAAACTAGTATGATATAGTAGAAAGAACTTGGATTTTACTGGCAGAAATATCTAGCTTCAAATTCAGATTCTTCCACTTCCGTAGTCATATAACTATGGGCAATTTACCTCTGAGTTTTAATTCTCTCATCTGCAAAATAAGTATAATATCACCTATTTCAAAGAATTGTAAAGGACTTGGAATGTGATAGGCACTTGCTAAATGTAAGTATTGTCTTTATTCACCTGTACAAATATATTATAGGATAAATATGAGAAGTAAAATAGTTGAATCAAAGAATAGAAACATGTTTAATTTTGATAGATACTGCCAAATTTTCCTTTAAACCAGATGTACTAATCTGAATTTGCACCAAAATGGAGAAAAATATGCATTTTTCCTCACCCACATTTTAGCTTATATTAATTTGATGCACAAAATAATAGCCCACTGATATTTTAATTTCCATATTCCTGATTATTAGAGTGAAAAATTTTCATATTATTGTCCATTTTTATTTGTTATTTGACTGTTTATAATCTTTGCTCATGTTTAGAAATTGAGTTGTATGTTTGCTTATTTATGTGTGAGAAAGCTTTATATATTTTTGATAACAATACTTTGTTATCTATGCTCTTTGTTATTTATGTATCTTAAATTCTTTGGCATCATAGACATTTAAAATGTTTATGTCATTAAATTTTTCACCTTTTTCTTTGTGGTTATCAGTTTGTATTTTGTTTAGAAATACTTTCGCCTCCACAGTTGTGTCAGTGTTCTGGATTTTTTTTAGTACTTTTCTAGTATCCAGTTTTTATGTCTAACTATTTGATCCATATATACTTTATTTTTCTGTATGACATAAGAATCTACCATTATCTTGATAAGTTGTTTTAGCTAAGGTGGACAGTTGTCTTAATGCTATTTATTAAATTTTCCATACAGTCAACATATTTTTGTCTGTCAGCCTCCCTTTCTGAGGATTTCATCCCTGCCCCAACTTCAATCCCTAATGCGGTTGGCAGTCTTGATATTCTGCCTCTGTGGCTGTAAGGATGTCTATATAATTTAGTTAAGAATATTAAGAGAAGAAATCTTCATTATTTTATGTTGAGAGCCAGCAGCGATTGTTTTTCTTCCAGATGGAGAGAGAATGTCTATGAATGTCAACCTGGAGATAAGGTGTCCTGATTATAGAGTCCTTGGAACCAGCTGTCCCTTACAGTTCCTAGTTAAATGAGCCCACACATTTATTTTATTTAATGAAGTATATTATTTCTAAAGCAAATATCATAAAACATACTGATATCTTTATTTTCTTTTTTATTGTAAAGATATGGGGTACAATTCAGGATTAGGTACAAATGTTGATTACGCCAGGTACCCTTCTTGATGACGTATGCCCCTCCCTCCCCTAGCAGTTTCCCTCAACTGCCAATCCCACTCTCCCTCCTCTGACAGTTTCCCACTACTACCAATCCCTTTTTTAATAGTATTATAATTGTTCAAGGTCCGCTTATGAGTGAGAACATATGGTACTCTGTTCTTTGTTTCTGTGATAGATCACTGAGAATGATTGACTCTAAATCCATCCAAGTTGCTGTGAAGTCCATATGTTTGTCCTTCTTTATGTCTGCATAATATTCCATTGTGTATATGTACCACTTTTTTTTTTTTTTTGAGTTGGAGTCTCACTCTGTCACCCAGACTGGAGTGCAGTGACCGCTCCCGGCCTCTGCAGCCTCGACCTGCTGGGCTCCAGCGATCCTTCCACCTCAGCCTTCCAAGTAGCCACCACGCCCAGCTAATTTTTTGATTTATTGTAGAGATGAGGTCTCGCCAAGTTCCCCAGGCAGGTCTCAAACCTGCGGGCTCAGGCAATTCACTCACTTCAGCCTCCCAAAGTGTGGGATTACAGACTGAGTCACCGAGCCCGGCTTGTACCACATTTGCCCAGCTTAGATGGGCAACATGATTGGTTCCATGTTTTTGATATTGTGAATATAGCCTCAACAAACATATGTGGAAGGTCAATTTCTAGTTCTTTCAGGAATCGCCACACTGTCTTCCAAAGAGGTTGCACTAGTTTGCATTCCCACCAGCAGT